>NC_080175.1:41529455-41559455 GCF_950295315.1 Erinaceus europaeus | reverse complement strand
CCCATAGGAATGTTCTAGACCCAAATGGAAACAGTGATACCTTTCTGCTGTGGGGGCTTAGTGAGGAGAAAAGCACCAGCAGAGTCTCATGCCTATACTATTCCAGGGCTCCCAGCCTGACTTTTCCATTTCTGTTTCAGAGGAAGAAAGAAGTCACAACACTGTGCCAAGGTGTGAGGTTGGGACTTGAACCTGAGGGCTTGTGCATAGCAAGTGGACCCTCTTAACGGTGAGTTGTCTCCTGGATCCTCCTTCTGCCATTTTGTTTTGTCTTATTTTATTTCTCTCTTCCTGTCCTTCCTCCTTCTTAGGTAGTATTTACAAGAGAAGCAAGTATGGAGAACACTATAATAGATATTTGCATACTAACTGTCAACACTGATTAGCTGTAATCATAGGTCTTATCTGCCTTACATTTTTTAAATAATTGCTGTGGTAGTGGAAGCTATAATTTGCTTAAAGCTAAGATGATTTTGATCGAGAAACATAATCTGACTCGAAAGGAAGATCAGAAATTATCAGATTAGTTCCAAAAAATTCACTATGTGTGACAACAAATCTCAAGAATATTTATAAAATTGTAAAAAAGAAAGTTTCCTACTGGGTGAAAAGAGTCACAGTTCTGGCACCTGATTTCTGATCCCCAGGTGTGAAAATATGACCACAGTAAGAATCAGTTCCAGAAACTTGCCTAGAGCTGAATGTCTGTGACACTGTGATAAGCAGAATTTTCTTAGAAACAACATCAAACCGTGACCCACAAAAGAACAAAGAAATTGGACTTCATCAAAATTTAAACCTTCTGCTCTCTGAAAGACATTGTGAAGAATATGAAAAGACCAGCCACAGACCAGGAAAGAGTATTCCCAGAGTAGCTATCTGACGAAGAACCTGCATCCAGAATCTAGAAGAAACCCTCCAAGCTCAAGAACTAAGGAAAAGAACAATCGAATAAAAGTGGACAAGGGGGCTCTTGAATGGACTCTTAGCACATGGATGACTTTTGGAGTGATGCTTGTCACTAAAGAAAGAAGTACAAATTAGAACCCAAATGAGAAGCTTGCTTTCAAAGTAAAAACAATGTCAATGCCTACAAGAGGTTGATGAGACATGGGCTTGGTGTCGTTTTGCAAGCTACAGTGAAGGTACAGGCTTTCAGAGCTCAGTGCTGCACCCACAGCAGCTCTGCCACTGTCAGTGCTTCCTGTTGCCCTGGGTGTAACCGGGATAGGGGGGCTTTTTTTTAAATCTCAAGCTCATCCTTCTGCTCCTAGTTCTCCCTGGTATCCCCTGTGTGGTATCCTCCTGACTCTCTCCCAGGACAGCACCCAGTGGCTTCTCTTCAACTCTGTGTTGAGGCAGCTTTTCAGTTCCTCCTACCTTTGAAGTTCCCTAGATGTTGAGAAGCGTGGTTGGGTGCTTTTGCAGAAAGCCCTACACACCTGAGTTTCGTGTGTGTGTGTGTGTGTGTGTGTGTGTGTGTGTGTGTATGTGTGTGTGTGTGTGTGTGCTTCCACCAGGGGTTATTGCAGGGAGGGGCTCAGTGTTTGCACAAAGAATCCATCACTCCCAGTGGACATCTGGGTCACTTTTATGGTGAAGAGTATATAGCTATCTGGGGGATTTTAAATCCATTCCTTGAATCAGCTGGATGTTTCTAATCTCCTATCCACCTCTAGAGACCAGCGGTGACTTCTTGAGAAGGAACACCCTTTCTGCAAGCAGGGACACAGCAGTGAGAAGACCTTCCTACATGTCTACAGCATGTCCCTTCCTTCTTAGATTCCCCACAAGGACGTCAACATTCAGTACTAACATACCAATTCCATGAACACTGGGGATAGTGACCCACTTCCTCATCCATCCAATACAGTCACTCAATGAACTTGGCTTCCATGATGGCTGTTTGGCAGGTACTGCTATGACCAGGAACATGGCCATCTGTGAGACAGGTGACATCCCAAGGGCCTTGCATTCTGACAGGGTAGCACTAGACTCTAAATAGACTAAAGAATACTGTCTAATGACAGGTGTGTAACATTGTATGTGAAAATAAGAAAGATTCAGATGATAAAGCAGAGCAGGAGACATGCTATTGTTTCTCATCCAACCAGGTGATGTGAAACATGGATGAAGAAGTTGGTGGGGAGTGAGAAAGGAGATGCCAGTTATCTAAAGAGAATAGAACTCAGTGTCTCTTAAGGCATCCTGACTTGTTGGGGAAGAGGTGGGAGGGTAGTGGTCAAACCACAAAAGGACAGAGAAAGAACAGGACACAGATTCTACTGGGCCACTCAGAAGACTTGAACTTGACTTAAGAACTGGAAGACTCTGGAGCATTCTGAGCAGAAGAATGACACACACTCATGTGTGTTTGGAAGAATGATGTGACAGGCCAGGTGGTGGTGCACCTAGTTGAATGGACACATAACTGGATGAAAGGACCCAGGTTCAAGCCCTTATCCTCACCTGCAAGGGGTAAGCTTCATGCATGGTGAAACAGTGCTGCAGGTCTCTCTCTCTCTGTCTCCACCTTCCCTCTTGATTTCTCTCTGCCTTTATCAAAATATAAATAAAAGTATTTTTAAAATGCATTTAAAAAAGAATGATGTAAGGTGCTCTACCAGAAGAGAATATATGGTCTCTGTCATAACTGAATGCACTAATTAAGTATGAATTGCTTTTTACATATATTATATTCTGACATTGTGCTTGTGCTGTGGTTATAAAATAATGAAAACAGAATTGGCATTCTAGCTGCAGGACATCTGAAACAGCTATAAAATATTATGGTAAGTGGAGATTCATGCAAAAGGCAACAACAGTAACTCAGAGGAAATTAGGGAAGACTTGTCATAGAAAGGATCTGAAACTGACAGGTTGTGGGGGAACATCACACAGACACCTGCAAAGCAATTAATGAGTTTCAGAATTCTACTGAAAATAAGTGAATTGTTCTAAGTGAGATCTTCTATTTTGTATAGTTAAAGTTATACTTCTTACTTCTCTACTGAAATTTTTTTTAATACACAGAATCATTTGCATAAAAATCATTCAGAAGTCTGAAAAGAGAACTACAATCTTTCTGGGTGAAGCTAACTCTAGAGCCCTTAATGATCGGAAGAAATGGAAGAAGGGCATTCTTGGTAGAAACACTGCCAAAGGAGCAGGTGTTAACCTGGTCACTGAAGTTCACCAAAGATCCATCTCCTAAGGTCTCACCAATCAAGGGATAAACTGATTGCTTATTGTTTGACTCTGATTTGATTTGGGAGCTTTGGGTAAGTGAAATTAGGAGAATTGGTTTGTGTTTATATTCCCTGGCAGATTTCAAATGATCACAGGCAATAACAGTGATCCTTTGGTTACTAGATTAAATATTTCAAGTCATGGCTTTGTGATGAATTAATATTTCAGTTATTGCTGAGTCAAGAAGACCCTCTTCATTCAGTCTGTGCACCAAAAATTATATCTGAGAAGAAGCATTGCCTAATAAGGGATCTCCAGCTACAAGACTTTTGCTTATGTAAAAACACAGATGTCTGACTTCCCTGGGCAGATGATCTCATCAATGCTTCCTGGAATATCACCTCTCCAGAGCTCTATTCCACTAAGGAAAGATAGATAGGTACAGGTTGGGGGTATGGATTGACCTGCCAACACCCATGTCCAGTGGAGAAACAATTACAGAAGCCATAACTCCCACTTTCTGCACCCCCAAAAGATTTTTAATCTGTACTCCCAGAGAGGTAAAAAAAAATAAAGGAAGTAAACCAGATGGTTCTGTACCCCCTATTCCACCAGGACCTGAAGTGTTGGTCACCAGGAATCTTGTTTTTATACCAGAAATGAAAGGGAAACATATCTGGAAAACATCAGAGGAAGCCAGGCACAGTTTCGCTTAACTGAAAGAGAAGAGGCAAAAAGGAAAGATGCTTGGAAGTAGTAATATGTACAGGGTGAACTAGAAAGAAGTGAATGAAGGACCATTGAAAAAACCTGGAGGGGATACATACACAGAGATGTAGATAGATAGTTATAAAATCAGCCCATATTAGTTACCTTGGGAGAACTACTACAGTTTCCAGTGGAGGGGATGGGACACAGAACTCCACTGGTGGGAACTGTATGGAATTATACCATTATTAACTTAGAATGTTGTAAATCAGTATTAAATCACTAATAATATAATACAATAATATAAAAAATAATAATACAATAATATAAAAAATGATATGACTACTGTGGAGAACAGGGAAGAAATATCTCTGATCCTTCCTTGACATATGCCAGAGAGAAAGTTAACCTGACTGCTTGGCCCAAAGGTAAACAAAGACAGTGTTTGATTTTGGTCTCTATAGCCAGTTGTAAGGGTCAGTGTCTAGTTGCTGTCTGCAGAGCTGAGGGTGACTGAAGGGGAGGTGGTGCAGGGAGAGCTGGGATCCTGAGGGGAGTTTGACGTGTGTGTTGGGGCTGGCATTTGTGATGCATCTTGGGCTTCCCAGTGGAGAAGCAACACATGGTGTAGAGCCTATAGCTTCTGAAGTCCAGGTGAATGGGGTGCCCACGAAATTGGTCTAGCAGTGGCTCATTTTTGGTCATTCAAGACACAGATTAGTGTTTGAGTCCTTTGGATTAATGCCTAAGAGTGAAATTGCTCGATCACAAGGTAATTCCTTTTTCATTTGTTTAAGTTTTCCTAAACCTCTGCACCAGTTTGCATTCCCATTAGGTGTGTAAGAGTCCTCTTTTCTTTACATCCTTAAGAGACAAGGAATGTAGAGTTACTGTGTTACTAGCAGATGGGACTTAGTGTGGATCGTGGGCTTTGTGGAGAAAGTCAGCATACTCACTCAACCCAAGTCAGCCCCGTGAACTGAGTCTGGCTTCTGGCCTGAAAGTAGAAGTGTATTCCCATGGCTATCATTGAATGACTGAGGCTGGCACAACTGTTTGTAGAAAAAGTTCCTAACTGGGTGGAGTCACACAGAAGGTGGACACAGCTTTCTGCAAAATGAGCCTCTTCTCTGCCATGCTGGACTTCCACAGATGGAGCCGTGAAACAAACAAAGCAAACAAACCTTTGCTTCCAAACAAAGCAAAGCGAGCTTGGCAGGGTATTTATTTTCATTAGGATAACTACTCATCTTTCTAACCAGCTGTGACAGGCACCATCTCAGCTTGAATGGGATGCAATTTTAAGAATTAGCTGAGTGTTGGAGGGTGGAGGTAAAGGTGCCTGGTGTCTGGAGACAAGGTTAGGGCTAATGCTTGCTCCCTAAGAGTCTCTATTAGCCGTCTGGAAAACATCAGTCCTGTCTCTTGTCAGGGAGCAATCCACTGGCTCTTTCTGCTCAGACTTTAAAACTCCTTCAAGTGTGAAGTATATTGTGCTCAGATTGTTATGGGGAAGGCTTGATCAGAAGGGTTTTTCACATGCTAGAGGGCATCACAAGAGAATAAAAAAGCAGCTACTGAATCAACTGAGTACCAGTCACCCTCAAAGAGTTGGGGGACTTGGTGACCATTGGCTGGAACCCAGAGCCCACAGAACCAGATCATAGCTTCTCTTTGTGTGCCAAGATGCCCAGCCATTTAATTATTGATGCCACTCAAACCACCTTTGCCACCCTTGCTATGTGCTTGGTGATAAATCTAGCTCACGTCTCAAGTTTTTTTAGCCTCTGGATCTCTGACATCCAGCTCCCCAGCTCTGCATACCAGCCACTGCAAGACCAGCTTTACATGCTTGCCACTCACAGTGGATGACACTGGAGGTGATTTTGCTTATCAAAATAAAGACAACTGACAGATGGTTTGAATCATATGTGGAATCTATAGATGTGATCCACATGAATTTATAAATAAACAACAACAACAAACAACAGAAGCAAACAAACTGTCTCTAAGATTTTGTGAGTGGTGGTTATGTTGGGATGGGTAAGGGCACAGGACACTGGTGGTGGGTGTAGTGCAGAACTATACCCAATAATCTTTTTAAAAAAATTTTCTTTATTGGGGCATTAATGTTGTATATTCGACAGTAAATACAATAGTTTGTACATGCATAACATTTCCCAGTTCTCCATATAAAAATACAACCCCCACTAGGTCCTCTGTCATCCTTTTTTGGACCTGTATTCTCCCCACCCACCCACCCCAGTCTTTTACTTTGGAAAATACAATACACCAATTTGCAATACACCAATTCCAGTTCAGGTTCTACTTGTGTTTTCTCTTCTGATCTTGTTTTTCAACTTCTGCCTGAGAGTGAGATCATCCCATATTCATCCTTCTGTTTCTGATTTATTTCACTTAACATGAATTTTTCAAGGTCCATCCAAGATCCACTGAAAAACAGTGAAGTCACCATTTCTTATAGCTGAGTAGTATTTCATTGTATATGTATACCACAACTTGCTCAGCTCAATCTGTTGTTTGACACCTGGGTTGCTTCCAGGTTTTGGCTACTACAAATTGTGCTTCTAAGAACATAGGTGTACACAGATCCTTTTGGATGGGTGTGTTGAGTTCCTTAGGATATATCCCCAGGAGAGGAATTGCAAGTTCATATGGTAGGTCCATTTCTAGCCTTCTGAGAGTTCTCCAGACTGTTCTCCACAGAGGTTGGACCAATTTACATTCCCACCAGCAGTGCAGGAGGGTTCCTTTGACCCCACAACCTCTCCAGAATTTGCTGCGGTTACCTTTTCTGATGTATGGCATTCTCATAGGAGTGAAGTGGTATCTCGTTGTTGTCTTTATTTGCATTTCTCTGACAATCAGAGACTTGGAGCACTTTTTCATGTGTTTCTCGGCCTTTTGGGTCTCTTCTGCGGTGAATATTCTGTCCATGTCCTCCCCCCATTTTTAGATGGGGTTATATGTTTTCTTGTTGTTGAGTTTGGCAAGCTTTTTAAAATTCTGTTTACTAGCCTCTTGTCTGATGTATGGCATGTAAAGCTCTTCTCCCATTCTGTGAGTGATCTCTTTGTTTGGGTAGTAGTTTCTTTTGCTGTGCAGAAACTTAAAAAAAATTTTTTTTTATTTCAATAAGGAAACATTGACAAAACCATAGGATAAGAGGGGTACAACTTCACACAATTCCCACCACCAGACCTCCCTATCCCATCCCCTCCCCTGATAGCTTTCCTATTCTTTACCCCTCTGGGAGTATGGACCCAAGGTCATTGTGGGATGCAGAAGGTTGAAGGTTTGGCGTCTGTAATTGCTTCCCCGCTGAACATGGGCGTTGACAGGTCGATCCATAATCCCAACCTGTCTCTTTCTTTCCCTAGTGGGGAAGGGCTCCTGGGAAGCGGAGATCCAAGGCACATTGGTAGGGTTGTCTGTCTGGGGAAGTCTGGTCACATTCTGCTAGCATCTGGAACTTGGTGGCTGAAAAGAGAGTTGACATACAAAGCCAAACAAATTGTTGAATAGTCATGGACCTAAAGGCTGGAATAGTGCAGATGAAGTGTTGTTGGGTCCTCTATTTTGTTAATAGCTAGTAGGCATCTTTTAGTTATATTTTAAAGGGCCTGTAGCTATACTAGTGTGTTTTTGTTGTTATTGTTTTGTTGTTTTTTGCCTGAGCCTGAAATCTGATATGCAGGTGGATTCAAGTTATTGTCTGGGGAGATGATGTCATGGCTGGCTGGAGGATCAGAAAGCTGTATCAGGGAAGAGAATAGCTCCCTAATATGGGAAAGGAGTATTGTTGACTATAAACTCCATCGATTTTATGTGATCTGGGGCCCATAATCAGTTTAGAAGCCTATGTGACCTCTGCATCCCTCTAGATCTAAGCTCACATTCTGTGGTCATGAGTAGGAACATTCCATGCTGCCCCAATATCAACCCATCTTCCTCAGGTATAGCATAGAGTATGTTGTCCATGCTCTCTACTGTTGTTGATCCAAGTTGAGGGCAAGGTCCTATGCGGGCCCACAGAGGGGTCTATTTTGTTGTTCCTGATAGAAATGACCAGTATCAATGGAGAGAGGGATTTATTTGAGGTCTAGGCCCATCAAGTCTGTTTGGGAATCTCAGGATTCCCTGATTAGGGCCCCAGCTGGTTGAATGGCCTGATAGTGACTAAAGAGTTATCATTATAGTATGCCAGTCTCTTGCCCTTATTAAGCTTTTAAGTCCTTGGTTTGATAAGATTAGCTATGGAGTGAATGAGGGAACTGTAATAGGAGGTAGGTGAGGAGGGTATCTAAGTCTAAGTGGATGCTATTTCATTATGAACTTTATACTGACTCACTACAGGCTATTGTGTACTTTTGCTTTCAGTTACATATTTTGCCCTTATTTATGGATACATATGAACATATGCTCTATCTAAAAGGACCTGGCCTATATCTAGGTTTTGGGACTTTGTTAGGAAGTGAACCTTCTGGAATGGAATTAGAGAATACCATGAAAGGGAAGGTCTCACCTGAGTGATGAGGGTGAAGGGTTGGCATTCCATGCCTAAAGTATCTGTACACAGTCTGAGGTGAAGCATGCTGAGATGATACTTGTTGCATTGATTAGGTTGCAATCGTTGGACGAAATATCATTTGGTATGACTTGAGAGATGCATGCAGGGAAATGAGCCCCACCCTAGAGGTTCCAGGATTGGGAGAAACATGGGCTCTATAGAGGAAGCGGGAGATTCCTGTTGTCTTAGGGTTTAAGAAGACATTTCAATAATCACACTGTTTGGCAGCTGGGTTAACTTTGAAAAATCCCTTTGTTAATATTTGCTGTATCATACACACCATCACCATATTTTATGTCCTTTGACATTATTTGCATATAGCTATGCCACCAGTTGCTTTTGTTCGCCCTGGACTAAGCTTTTAAGAGAGTCAATATATCAAAGACTCAGCCTATGTATTAAAAAGACTCAGTCTGTGATATAAAAAGTTTGAGACATTCAATTAGTTTTTCCCCTCTCATGTTACTTAGTGATTTATATGACTACAAATTAATAGGAGTGTACATAAACACCATTCCCACCACCAAAAGACTGTGCCCCATCCCATCCCTCCTCCCTCCCCCACTCCCTCACCATGAAGCTGAACATCCACCCTCACCCTCCACCCAGGGTTTTTACTTTGGTGCCCTACTACAAATTTAGTCAGATCCTGCTTTGAGTTTCCCTTTCTGTTATTCTTTCTCAAATTCTGTTTATGAGTGGGATCATTCCATACTTGTCTTTATCTTTCTGACTTAGTTCACTTAACATAATTCCTTGTAGCTCCATCCAAGATGGGTCAGAGAAAATGGGTTCATTGTTCTTAATAGCTGCATAGTATTCCATTGTGTATATATACCACAGCTTTCTCAGCCACTCATCTGTTGTTGGGCACCTAGGTTGCTTCCAGATTTTAGCTATTATGAATTGTGCCACTTTGAACATAGGTATACACATATCTTTTTTGGTTAGGCATTATGGAATCCTTGGGGTATATCCCCAGGAGAGTAATTACTGGGTCATATGGAAGGTCCATGTCTATCCTTGTGAGAAATCTCCAGACTGCTTTCCAGAGAGGCTGGACCAATTTACATTCCCACCAGCAGTGCAGAAAGGTTCCTTTGTCCCCACAGCCTCTCCAGCGTTTGTTGCTGCTGTCCTTTTTGATGTATGCCATTCTTACAGGATTGAGGTGGTATCTCAACGTTGTCTTTATTTGCATTTCTCTGATAATCAGTGACCTGGAGCAATTTTTCATATGTTTGTTAGCCTTTTGAATCTCCTCTGAAGGGAATATTCTGTTCATATCCTCTGCCCATTTTTGGATGGGGTCATTTGCTTTTTTGTTGCTAAGTTTGCTGAGCTCTTTGTATATTTTGGTGGTTAGTCTCTTGTCTGATGTATGGCATGTGAAGATCTTCTCCCATTCTGTGAGGGGTTTCTTTGTGTGATAGTTTCTTTGGCTGTGCAGAAGCTTTTCAATTTGATATAATCCCATTGGTTTGTTTCTGCTTTAGTCTACCTCGCAGATGGGTTTGTTCCATCAAAGATGTCCTTGAGGTTTAGGTGGAAAGTGTTCCACCAATGTTTTCCTCTAAATATTTGATAATTTCTTGTCTAACATGCAGGTCCTTGATCCATTTGGAGTTAATTTTTGTTTCTGGTGAGATAAGGTGGTTTAGTTTCATTCTTTGTGCAGAAGCTTTTTAATTTGATGTAGTCCCATAGGTTTATGCTTACCTTAGTCTTCTTTGTAATTGGATTCATTTCATTGAAGATGTCTTTAAAATTTATGCGAAAAAAGAGTTCTGCCAATATTTTCCTCTAAGTATCTGGTAGTTTCTGGTCTAACATTCAAGTCCTTGATCAACTTGGAATTTACTTTTGTATTTGGTGAAATACAGTGGTTCAGTTTCATTCTTCTGCATGGTTCAACCCATTGTTCCCAACACCATTTGTTGAAGAGACTCTGCTTTCCCCATTTAATAGTCTGTGCACCTTTCTCAGAGATCAGATGTCCGTAGGTGTGGAGGCTTACTTCTGGGCTCTCAATTCTATTCCACTGGTCAGTGTGTCTATTCATGTTCCAGTACCAAGCAGTTTTGATGACAATGGCCCTAGAATACAATTTGAGATCTGGGAGTGTGATGCCTCCAGTTCTGTTCTTTCTTCTCAAGATTGTTTTGGCAGTTCTAGGTCTTTTCTTGTTCCAGATAAACATTTGTAGCATTTGTTCTATTCTCCTAAAAATGTGGTTGGGATCTTGATGGGGATAGCATTAAATTTGTAGATGGCTCTGGGTAGTATATTCATTTTGATGATGTTAATTCTTCCAGCTGATGAACATGGACTATCCTTCCACTTCTTTGTGTCTTTTTCAATTTCCTTGAGTAGTGACTCATAATTTTCAGTATACAAGTCTTTTACTTCTTTGGTTAGGTTTACTCCTAGATATTGTATTGTTTTTGTTGCTGTAGTAAAAGGAACTGATTTCTGGATTTCAGCTTCTTCTAACTTAGTGTGTGCATAGAGGAATGCCACTGACTTTTGAATGTTAATTTTGTAGCCTGACACCTTACTGTATTGCCTGATTTCCAAAACCTTCTTGCTGGATTCCTTAGGTTTTTCTATGTATATTATCATGTCATCTGCAAATAGGGAGAGTGTGACTTCTTCTCTTCCAATCTGTATGCCTTTAATTTCTTGGTCCTGCCTGATTGCTATGGCAAGAACTTCCGAAACTCTGGAAGCTCTTTCAGTAGACATTTGATATAATTAGATGGCTTCTTATTGGGTGCACAGATGTTAATAATTGTTAAGTTCTCTTGATTGACTGATCCTATGAGCATTAAGTAGTGCCCATCCCTATCTTTGTAAATTTTATTTTAAAATCTATCATGTCATATATGAGAATAGCTGTTTCTGCCTTTTTCTGTGGGGCATTGGCTTTATGATAGTTTTCCATCCTTTCACTTTAAGTCTGTGTTTGTCTTGTTGAGTTAGGTGGGTCTCATGTAGACAGCATATTGTTGGGTTATGTTTTCTGATTCATCTTCCTACTCTGTGCCTTTTAGGTGAATTCAGGACATTGACATTTATTGATATCAAAGACTGAAGATATTTTAATACCATTCTTGTAGAGTTTTAGATTTGCCTATTTATGGTGGCCTATTTATGTTGGTCTGACTGTTTATAGGAGACATTTTAGAACTTCTTTCAGGGCAGGCTTGGTGACAGTTGATTCTTTAAACTGTTGCTTGTTGTTTTGATGCCTCCATCTAGTCTGAATGACAGTCTAGCAGGATACAGTATTCTTGGTTGAAAGCCTTTCTCATTGAGCACTCGATAGATATCTTGCCATTCTCTTCAGGCCTGTAGTGTTTGTGTGGAGCAGTCTGCTGCTAATCTTATAGGTTTTCCTCTGTAGGTGACTCTTTGTTTTTTCTCTGTAGCCTTCAGGATCCTTTCTTTATCCTTATTCTTGTTTATTCTAAATAGGATGTGTCTTGGTGTCTTTAAGTCTGGGTTAATTCTGTTTGGGACCCTCTGGGCTTCTTGAACCTTTATGTCTTTGATGTTGTCTAGAGAAGTTTTAAGCTATTATGGCCTGAAGAATGCTTTCTTTCCCTCCCTCTCTTTCTTCCTCTGGTAAGCCAATAATGAGTATATTATTTCTTTTGAGGTCATCCCATAGGTCTGTGTTGTTGTTTTCAGAATCTCTTTTTGAGATCTATTTTTTAGTTGTCTCTAATTCGTCCTCGATCTTGATAATTCTGTCTTCGGTCTCATTGATTCTATTTTCTCTGCCCTCTACTGTTTTCTGGAGTTCATCTATTTTGTTACCCTGTTCTGATACTGTTTTAGCTTGTTCAGCTAGTTGTGTTCTTAGGTCAGCTATTTCAGCTTTCAGCTCTCTAATAACCTTGAGAAAGTTAGTGTTTTCTTCTAGGGTCTCGTTTGTTGTTTCTGCATTTCTGATGACAATTCTTTCAAACTCTTTACTCACTCCTGTGATTATTTCCTTAGCTAATGTTTGGATGTTGACCTCATTATTTTGTGCTTCACCCTTTGGGGGGCTTTTAGCTGGGACCCTTGTCCTGGTTCATTTCTCCAATATTTCTTCTTATTGGTTTAAGCATTTTATATAGTATGTTATGAGGTCCTTCTCTCAGTACTTTTAAAATTACTGATCACTGTTGCCTGGATTGACTTGTGTCTAAGTAAGGTAATTAAAGGACTCACAGTTGTGAAAGTTAACAGTTGTTTCAATAGTATTTTAATCCCTGAGTTGGAGCTCAGTGGCTTAAAAGTCTCTTTTGTTCTTTTTCTTCCCTGTAGATAATGGGAGCCTGAGGGATTTTAAGCTATAAGTATGGTTCTTAGCTTGATCACTGACTCCTGACCAAGAGATAAAGCAGGGTGTGGCAGTAATAATCCAGTGGTTATGCAAAGAGACTTTCACAGCTCCACAGCTAGGCCACTGAGGTATGGATCTCCTGAGTTTCCTGGTTATTTCTCTGTCCTCTGGTGTCAGCACAAGGTTTCCCTTCCACTGTTCCAGATTCTGACGGCACTAGCAATGGAGACTCACAGTTGCATTTGGTGAGTCTCAGGGGAGTCCTCTTCTCCCTTCAGCTGTCTTTTTGTTGGTAAAACATCCAGGAGGTGGTGTCTCAACTGCCAGACTGTTAGCAGCCACTTAATCTCTCCCTAGGCTCCTTTCTGTCCATGAGCCACAGGTGTTTACACTCTCTGGTGATTTGGTGGGTTCCTGAAGTAGTATCAGTCCCATCCTCTTGCATTCACAGGTGTTCTTCTTTGGTATTCCTAGTTGACCCAGGAGAGGAGAGAAACCTATACCCCATAATCTTAATAGTCCTGTAAAACCCTATGAATCTTTTGAGGATAAATGTCTTCCTTTGCTGATGAAATCTCTAGGACACAGTTTCACACTGGATACTCTTCCTGCCACACTGCCTCACTGAATGATTGTCTGGGGACCAGACTTCTGGAAGGTCTGAATGGGGCCCACCTTATTGCCCAAAGGAAGCTGTTACACTGGACAAGATGGAGGAATCTTTTCAAGCTGTTGGAAATCAGCCCAAGTTGAGAAGCTTGGCAAGAAAGATAGCAGGGTATTTGTGTGTGTGTAGCCTTTGCATTATGCCACCCCATCAGTGGCCTCTTTTTACCCACCTTCAGTAATAAAAATTAGCGGGGTTAAATTTTTTTAAAGAAAGTTAATAATAATTACATTCCAAACCTCATTCCTGTCCCCGCTTATCATCTTTAACTATCATATAAAAGGAACTTTATCATCTCTAAAAATGTATGAGGGAGACCTGATCCTAAAAATAAAATATAATCACTCATATGTCAGGTGTGATTCCTAAGTTTTTTTAATGACATTTACATCCATTAAGTTTTTTTTTTCAGAACTGGTTCTCATAATCTGTGGATTTAATGTTTACATATGATTCATGCCAATTTTATATGTTGAGTTAATTATTCATTTATTAATTTATTCATTGGTGGTTATATGAGGTTCTCCTAATATGTAAAGGTCATATGAGATAAATATATTGATAAATAAATGGATAAATTATTAATAAACACACAAAAAGTTACAAACAGGATAAAAGTACAAATATGGAAAAAGTTATATTTTTCCATTTTCACTGGTTATAACCAGTGACAGTAAGATAATGACATCAAACAAAATACATGTTAAGATGAATATATTGTTAGACAGTCATTTGACTATCTCCTAAAGGAAAAGACATTCAGAAGGACAAATATATATGAACTTACTAACAAAACACCAAAATAGAATGAATTTTCCAGAATTCAAGGGAAAGATAAGTAGTTAAGCATTGACTCTTGTATTCCTCACTCAATAAAGGTTACAACAACTGGATACAACACTAACAGGGGCCCAGGTAGCTTGTGCAGTGCCATGAAGAGACTTGCCATAACTGATGTTGACAGAAAATGTCACCTGACAGTTGCAGGATACACTTTCTTTTCAAGCACACATTGTCAGTTATCCACATAAAACCAAGTCTGGGTTCTAACACAAGCTGAAGAAATTGTAAGACCAGCTGCCACTTCACAGAAATGAGGTAAATCAACCGATGAGCAATCAGCAAGCAGGTGGGGAGGTCTCAATACACAGATGATCTAACCATCTCCATTCAAAAACAAACAAAAAAAGCTTTCAGATGGGCTGGGAAGATAGGACATGGTTCAGTAAAAGACTCTCATGCCTGAGGTTCTGAGGTCCTAGGTTCAGTTCCCGGCACTACTATAAGCTAGAGCAGAGTAGTGCTCTGGTCTCTGTTGTTAGAAATGGGAGAAACAGATGAGATAAGTAGAGTCAGGTGAGCAGATGGAGAAAAAAGCTTTAATATACTAGCCAGGGGAGAGTGAGAGCCCTGTCCAGGGAAGCATGAGAGACCAGATGGGGGGAGCTTGAGAGCCAGCTCTGGGACAGGCTCGTGGGCCTTATATAGGGTCTTGGTTCAAGGCTATTTCTGGTGGTATGGGAAGACTGATTGGTGGTCCTTGTTTGGATCTGTGATGCATTCAAAGATATTTCTGGTTGCCTGGGAAGACTGGCCTCCAGGAAATCTCTTAGATATTTCTGATACAGGTGGGTGCAAGATACTTTTTTTTTTCCTGTGAGGGTGGGAGATCTTTTGCATGTCTCCTTCAGTCTGTTAGAGTGAGGTAAGTTCTTTCTGTGTGGGTAGGGGGTCAGGCCTCAGCAATATTCCCTTCATCTCTGTATATCTTTCTCTCTGTATTCCTCTCATTAAAGAAAAAAAAAGCTTTTAGGCTGGGGAAATAGCTCAGCTGAGAGAGCATCAGACTTGCATGCTTGAGGCTTCAGGTTTGAGTCTCTGTAACACATGTGCAGGAGTTGTGCTATGGCTTCTCTTCTATCTACTCCTCTCTTTCTTGTGCACATACACGCAATTCTATCTTCATATGTAATAAATGCAATGGATATTCAAAGGTTTCCAACTACTTAGATGAGATCCACCCAGAATGACCTTTTGATTAATTAAATGTCAACTGATTAATTAATTAGTAATTGTAATCATACCTGCAGAATACTTTCATGTTTGATTGAATGACCTGGGAAAAGATGTGTGCTGACAAGGACATGGAGAGTTAGAACTCTAATATATTCCTGGTGAGACTTTAAAATGCTCATATCCTGTAGGGGCACACAAAGGGGTCCATTATGTTGTTCTTGATGGAGATGACCAGTGACAGTGGAGAGAAGGATCTGTTAGAGGTCTAGGCCCATCATGTCTATGTGGGAATCCCAGGACTCCCTGACAATGGCCCCAGGTGATTGGGTGGCCTGGTAGTGACTAAAGAGTCATCAATAAAGTATTCTGGTCTTGTGCCCTTATTAATCTTTTGTAGTCCTTACTTTGACAAGGTTAGCTTTGGAGTGATTGAGGGAAGTGTTATAGGAGGTAGGTGATGAAATCTAAGTAAGATCTAACTATGGTGTCTCTTTAGGTCTTTCTTGCTGCGTTTATTGACTCACTGCAAACTATTCTTCACTTTTTCTTACAGATATATATTTTGCCCTAAATTATGGATACATGTATGTACATCTGCCCTATCTCATGGGCCTGTTCTATATCTAGATTTTGAGGTTGTGTTAAGAAGTGCATCATATGAAATGGAATTAAGAAGTCCTATGATCTAGGAAAGGTCTCACCCGAGTAATGAGGCTGAAGGGTTGGCATTCCATGCCTGACATCTCTGGACACAGTCCAAAGTGAAACATGCCCATGTGGTACTGGTTGTGTTGAATAGGTTGAGATCAGAAGATGCAGTATAAGTGGGTATGACTAGAGAGAAACATGCAGGAAAGTGAACCCCACCCTAGAGGTTCCAGGACTGGGAGAAATATGGGCTTTGTAGAGAAAGGGGAAGGTTCCTGCTGCCTTAGGGTTTAAGAAGTCAATAGATAGTTATTGCTGTAACCACTTTATTTTCCAATTGGGTTAACTTTGAAAATCCCATTGTTAGGATTTGCTGGATCATACCAGACCTTGCAATAATTTGTGTCCTTTTATGCTATTTACATATAGCTGTATCTTATAAAGTAACACCACCAGTTGCTTCAGTTCTCCCTGGTCTAAGCTTTTTTTTTTTTTTTTTTTTTTTTTTTTTTTTTTTTTTTAAATATGGAACGCTTCACGAATTTGCGTGTCATCCTTGCGCAGGGGCCATGCTAATCTTCTCTGTATCGTTCCAATTTTAGTATATGTGCTGCCGAAGCGAGCACTGGTCTAAGCTTTAAGGAGATTTAATATATCAAAGAAAAAGTCATTTTTAGGAACATATTAACAATGTGGGCCCCTATAGGACCTTGCCCTCAATGTGGTTCAACAATTGTAGAGACTGTTCCATTCTCTGAAGGGAGGTAGGACAACATACTCTACCTACCGTTTGAGGAAGATGGGTCCTGAAATTAGTGCAGCCTGGAATGTTCCTAGCTGTGCCACAGAATATGAGCTCAGACCTACTGGGATGCAGAGGTTACCTAGGCTCCTGTGCTGAATATGGGCTCCAGATCAAACCGGTGGTGTTTACTGTTAACAATATTTGTATATTTGGGAGCTACTCTCTTCCCTGATCCAGTTTTCTAGTCCTTTTTCCAACTGTGACACCATCTCCCCATACAATAGCCTGGGTCCACCTGCATATTAGATGTCAGGCTTAGGCAAAAACTAGTAAAGCCCTCTAGAATATACCTAAAATAGGCCTACTAGCTTTTTCTAAAATGGAGTCACAAATCTTCATCTGTAATATTCTTGCTTTTAGGTTCATGATTAGTTAAAAATTTGTTCTGCTTTATATCTTAACTCTTTTTCAGCCACCAGGCTCCAGATGCTACCATGATGCCAACTTGACATCCCTGGGCAGACGACCCTACCAATGTATCCTGGGCCCTGCCTCCCAGAATTCTGCCCCACAAGGGAAAGAGAGAGACAGGTTGGGAGTATGCATCAACCTGCCAATGCCCATATTCAGTGGGGAAGCAATTACAGAAGCCAGATCTTCCACCTTCTGTATTCCATAGTGATTCTGGATCCATACTTTCAGAGAGATAAAGAATAGGAAATCTATCAAGGGAGGGGATGAGATATGGAGTTCTGGTGGTGGGAATTGTGTGTGGAATTGTACTCCTCTCATCCTATAGTCTTGTTACATTTCCATTTTATAAATTAAAAAATGCCCATGTCTCTTGGAATATCACTGTCAAAATTTCTTAACATGAATTTGTTCTATGCCCTAGCAATTCCACTGCTAAAAATTTCACCAACAGTTGCAAAAATACAGGTTACTATACTAGCATTAATCATAACAGCCAGGAAGTGGAAACCACTGAAATGCTTTTTGCTTACAGAGACTGGGTAAACAATGTGCATCTAGCCAGACAACTTTGTTCTGCTATTTAAAAGAGTGATGTATTGATACCTAATACAACTCAAGTGAACTTCAAATACATGCTATGAGATGAAGAGTAGCCTGGCAAATAAGAGCACATTTTCTAGAATCCCGTTCATATCCAGTTTTTCCATAACAAGAAACTCTCTAGAGACAGAAAGCAGACTAGTGATTTCTTAGGGCTGAGTTGGAGTCAGGAATTAACTGTAATTAGGCACCAGTCATCCTTTGTGGTTGATGGAAATGGTCTAAAATTAGTCTGTGTTTAATGGTTGTAAATTTACCAAAGACTAGTAAAGTCTGCCTTAAAATAGATGAGTTACATATTTTTCAAGCAATATGTTAATGCTTTTTTTTTTCAAAAGAACCCTTGTATAACCTATGTACTTAACATGTTTGAACATTCCCAATCTGCCAGTTCTCTTGCCTCTGCCTCTTCCAGCATGTGAGGGACAGTTTCCCACACAAAGTCTTACTGATCCTTAACCTCAAATCTCTTCTGCCTTTGTAACCCATCTCTTTTTGGCCATGTCTCCCCAAATAGATTGAGATAATAACTGATCCTACAATATTGGTCTTGGACTCAAGCCCAGCATGACTCATTTTGTCCACTATTTTTTTTTTTAATTTCTTGATCCTGCTGGGGAGTTTTTTTTTCTTTCCTTGATCTGAGATAGGAAAAAACTGCTCATTTCTAACACTTTGCTGCTAAGAACAATATAATTTGCAATTATACCCAGATGGTGACTTCATCCCCTGCTGTGCTTGTGGCTCCTGTAAGTCCAGATCCAACAGAAACAGAAGTCATAAAAATAAGCTCCTGAAATCAGTGTCATAGTGCTTGGCTCGAGTCTCAGCACATGCTCTGCGTAGGGTTCGAGGAGCTGAACTGAACCACGAATTGGAAGGCAGAGGTAGCATGGTGAAAGCCAGAGTGCTCAACCATGAAAGGTGGCTAGCCGGGTATATATGTGGGGCCAGGGAACCACAGCCATCATGGCCAGGATGCTGCTTATTAACCATGAGTATGGAGGTTGCCCTCAGTTCAGATGGGGGGTGGAACTAGGGGAAGCCCCCAATGTTTCAAGAGTTGGGATCGCACTTCAATCAGATTGACAGGAGATGGTGGGAGGGGACTCTCCTTAGGATGTGACAGGTGCTTGATGGGAAGGTCTGGGGCATGGGGTGGGGGGTGGGGGTGGGTCTCAGGAGGAGGAGGTGGAGAAAGGAGAGCAGGTAAAGCAGGAATCCTGTGCTCTGGCATCTCTGCAGTGCTCCTGGTGAAGGATGCTCTGAGAGCTCAAGCGTGATTGAAGTGAAGGTGTGGAGGGGGCTAGGCACCTTGGTTGAGTGCATACATTACCATGCACAAGGACCCAGGTTTGATTTCCTGCTCCCTGAGGATGGGGTTTGGGGAAGCTTCATGATAGGTAAAACAGGTCTGCAGGTCCCTGGGTGCTCTGCCAAAGTCCTTCAATATCCCTGATTATAAATCAACCATCTAGCCAGTAAACAGTTTCTTCTGCTTCTGTTTGACTCTGGCAAGTCAATGGAATCCTAAGAGGAGGCTGTGGAAGCTTCTGGTCCTGCTGCTGTACCCAATGCCCTTTCTCGGTGCTAGCCACTTCTGAGGTGCTCCTAAAAGGCCCCCCTTATTCTTCCTCTCCTCCTTCTTCTCTTTTCTTTTATTTTCTTTAATTTCTTTACTGGGGAATTAATGTTTTACATACAACAGTAAATACAATAGTTTGTACATGCATAACATTTCCCAGTTTTCCATTTAACAATATAACCCCCACTAGGTCCTCTGTCATCCTTTTTGGACCTGTATTCTCCCCACCCACCCACTCCAGTCATTTACTTTGGTGCAATATGCCTATTCCAGTTCAGGTTTTACTTGTGTTTTCTCTTCTGATCTTGTTTTTCAACTTCTGCCTGAGAGTGAGATCATCCCATATTCATCCTTCTGTTTCTGATTTATTTCACTTAACATGAGTTTTTCAAGGTCCATCCAAGATCCACTGAAAACAGAAGTCACCATTTCTTATAGCTGAGTAGTATTCCATTGTATATATATACCACAACTTTCTCAGCCACTCATCTGTTGTTTGACACCTGGGTTGCTTCCAGGTTTTGGCTATTACAAATTGTGCTTCTAAGAACATAGGTGTACACAGATCCTTTTGGATGGTTGTGTTGGCTTCCTTAGAATATATCCCTAGGAGAGGAATTGCAGGGTCATAGGGTAGGTCCATTTCTAGCCTTCTGAGAGTTCTCCAGACTGTTCTCCACAGAGGTTGGACCAATTTACATTCCCACCAGAAGTGCAGGAGGGTTCCTTTGATCCCACAACCTCTCCAGCATTTGCTGCTGTTATCTTTTCTGATGTATGACATTCTCCCAGGAGTGAAGTGATATTTCAGTGTTGTCTTTATTTGCATTTCTCAGACAATCAGAGACTTGTAGCATTTTTTCATGTGTTTCTCGGCCTTTTGGATCTCTTCTGTGGTGAATATTCTGTCCATGTCCTCTCCCCATTTTTGGATGGGCTTATTTGTTGTCTTGTTGTTGAGATTTGCAAGTTCATTATATATTCTGGTTATTAGCCACTTGTCTGATATATGGCATATAAAGATCTTCTCACATTCTGTAAGGGGTCTCTTGGTTTGGGTAGTAGTTTCTTTTGCTGTGCAGAAGCTTTTTAATTTGATATAGTCCCATAGGTTTTTGCTTGCCTTAGTCTTCTTTGTAATTGGATTCGTTTCATTGAAGATGTCTTTAAAATTTATGCGAAAAAAGAGTTCTGCCAATATTTTCCTCTAAGTATCTGGTAGTTTCTGGTCTAACATTCAAGTCCTTGATCAACTTGGAATTTACTTTTGTATTTGGTGAAATACAGTGGTTCAGTTTCATTCTTCTGCATGTTTCAACCCATTGTTTCCAACACCATTTGTTGAAGAGACTCTGTTTTCCCCATTTAATAGTCTGGGCACCTTTCTCAGAGATCAGATGTCCGTAGGTGTGGAGGCTTACTTCTGGGCTCTCAGTTCTATTCCACTGGTCAGTATGTCTATTCATGTTCCAGTACCAAGCAGTTTTGATGACAATGGCCCTAGAATACAATTTGAGATCTGGGAGTGTGATGCCTCCAGTTCTGTTCTTTCTTCTCAAGATTGTTTTGGCAATTCTAGGTCTTTTTTGGTTCCAGATAAACATTTGTAGCATTTGTTCTATTCTCCTAAAAAATGTGGTTGAGATCTTGATGGGGATAACATTCAATTTGTAGATGGCTCTGGGTAGTATATTCATTTTGATGATGTTAATTCTTCCAGCCCATGAATATGGAATATCTTTCCACTTCTTTGTGTCTTTTTCAATTTCCTTGAGTAGTGACTCATAATTTTTAGTATACAAGTCTTTCACTTCTTTGGTTAGGTTTACTCCTAGATATTGTTTTTTGTTGTTGTTGTTGTTGTTGTTGCTATAGTAAAAGGAATTGATTTCTGGATTTCAACTTCTTCTATCTTAGTGTTTGCATAGAGGAATGCCACTGACTTTTGAATGTTAATTTTGTAGCCTGACACCTTACTGTATTGCCTGATTTCCAAAACCTTCTTGCTGGATTCCTTAGGTTTTTCTATGTATATTATCATGTCATCTGCAAATAGGGAGAGTGTGACTTCTTCTCTTCCAATCTGTATGCCTTTAATTACTTTCTCCTGCCTGATTGCTATGGCAAGAACTTCCAATACTATGTTGTATAGTAATGGTGATAGTGGGTAGCCCTCTCTAGAATCTGATCTGAGTGGAAATGCTTCCAGTTTTTCACCATTGAGTATGATATTGGCTATAGATTTGCTATATATAGACTCCACTATCTTCAGGAATTTTCCATCTATTCCCATTTTTTGTAGTGTTTTGATCATAAAGGGACATTGGACTTTGTCAAAGGCTTTCTCTGCATCTATTGATATGACCATGTGGTTTTTGGTCTTGCTTTTGTTGATATGGTGGATAACGTTGATTGATTTACGTATATTAAACCAACCTTGCGTGCCTGGGATAAACCCCACTTGGTCATAATGAACCATCTTTTTTATATATTGCTTTATCTGGTTGGCTAGAATTTTGTTCAATATTTTAGCATCTATGTTCATCAGAGATATTGGTCTGCAGTATTTTTCTTTTTTGGTTGTGTCCCTGTCTGTTTTTGGTATCAAAGTGATATTGGCTTCATAGAAGTTGGAAGGGAGTATCCCAGTGTCTTCAATCTTCTGGAAAACTTTAAAAAATAGAGGTATTAGTTCTTCCTTGAAGGTTGTGTAGAATTCATTTGTAAAACCATCTGGTCCAGGACTTTGTTTTTGATAACTGTTTTAACTTCATTAGCTGTGATGGGCCTGTTCATGTTATCTACTTCTTTTTACTTAGTTTTCGAAGTTGGTAGGTATCTAGGAAATCATTCATTTTTTGCAGGTTCTCTTGCTTGTTGGCATATAGTTGTTCATAGAAGCCTTGCATGATATGTTGAATTTCTGGGGTGTCTGTTGTGATATCTCCTCTTTCATTTATGATCTGATTTATTTGGGTCTTCTCCCTTTTTTGTTTTGTAAGTCTGGCTAAAGGTTTGTTGATTTTGTTCACTCTTTGGAAGAACCAGCATTTACTTTCATTGATCTTTTGTATGGTTTCCTTATTCTCAATGTTATTTATTTCTGCCCTAACTTTAGTGATTTCTGTCCTTCTGGTTGCTTTAGGGTTCCTTTGTTCTTCTTCTTCTAGGTCTCTAAGATGCGCAATCAGGCTGTTTATTTGTGCTTTTTCTTTTTCCTAATGTGTGCTTGTATGGCTATATGAACTTCCCTCTCAGTACTGCCTTAGCTGTGTCCCAAATATTTTGATAGCTTGTGTCTTCATTTTCATTGAACACTTGAAACATTTTTATTTCTTCCTTTATTTCCTCTTTGACCTAGTAGTTGTTAAGGAGTGTACTGTTGAGCTTCCACATTTTGGGACTATTACTAATCTTTTGTTGATTGTGAAGTGTTAGTTTAATTCCACTGTGATCTGAGAAGGTGCTTGGGATGATTCAATTCTCTTGAATTTGCTGATGCTGTACTTGTGGCCTAACATATGGTCTATCCTTGAGAATGAGCCATGTGGACTTTAGTAAAATATATATTCCAGTTTCTTGAGAATAATGACTCTGAAAATGTCCAATAGTTCTAGTTTATCTATCTCCTCATTTAGCTCCCTTATGTCTTTATTGATTTTCAACCTGGATGATCTGTCAAGTTGAGAGACTGGGGTGTTGAAGTCCCCTAATATGACTGTGTTTCTGTTAATATATTGCTCTAGCTCTTTCAGTAGACGTTTGATGTATTTAGAAGACTTGTCATTGGGTGCATAGCTGTTAATAATTGTTACGTCCTCTTGATTGACTGATCCTGTGAGCATTAAGTAGTCTCCATTCCTATTTATTAAATATTATCTATTTTAAAGTCTGTCTTGTCAGACTTTATAATAGCTGTTCCTGACCTTTTTTGTGGGCTATTGGCCTGTATGATAGTTTCCCATCCTTTCAATTTGAGTCTGTGTTTGTCTTGTTGAGTTAGGTGGGTTTCCTGTAGACAGCATATTGTTGGGTTGTGTTTTCTGATCCATCTTCCTACTCTGTGTCTTTTAATAGGTGAATTCAGGCCATTGGAATTTATTGATTTCAAAGATTGAAGAAATTTTAATGTCATTATTTTAGATTTTTAGAGTGTTCTGATAGATGGCATATTTACAGTTGTCTGTTTATAGGAGAACTTTCAGAACTTCTTTCAGGGCAGGCTTAGTAATAGCTGATTCCTTAAACTGTTGTTTCTGAAAAGTTTTTGATGCCTCCATCTAGTCTGAATGACAGTCTAGCAGGATACAGTATTCTTGGTTGAAAGCCTTTCTCATTGAGCACTTGATAAATATCTTGCCATTCTCCTCGGGTCTGTATTATTTGTGTATAAGTCTGCTATAAGTGTATAAGTGTGCTATAAGTCTGCTGCTAATCTTATGGGTTTTCTCTGTAGGTGACTCTTTGTTTTTCTCTTGCAGCCTTCAGGATCCTTTCTTTATCCTTATTCCTTTCCATTCTAAATATGATATTTCTTGGTGTCTTTAAGTCTGGGTTAATTCTGTTTGGGACCCTCTGGGCTTCTTGAACCTTTATGTCTTTGATGTTGTCTAGACTAGAGAAGTTTTCAGCTATTATGGCCTGAAGAATGCTTTCTTCCCCTCCCTTTCTTTCTTCCTCTGATAAGCCAATAATGCGTATATTGTTTCTTTTGAAGTCATCCCATCGGTCTCGTTGTTGTTTTCAGAATCTCTTAATCTCTTTTTGAGATCTATTACTCCTTTTTTAGTTGTCTCTAATTAATTTTTGATTTTGCTAATTCTGTCTTCAGCCTCATTGATTCTATTCTCTCTGCCCTCTACTGTTTTCTGGAGTTCATCTTTTTTGTTACTCTGTTCTGATACTGTTTTAGCTTGTTCAACTAGTTGTGTTCTTAGGTCAGCTATTTCAGCTTTCAGCTCTCTAATAAACTTGAGATAATTAGTATTTTCTTCAAGGGTTTCGTTTATTGTTTCTGCATTTCTGATGACAATTCTTTCAAACTCTTTACTCACTCCTGTGATTATTTCTTAGCTAGTATTTGGATTTTGACCTCATTATTTTGTGCCTAACCTTTTGGGGGGCTTTTAGCTGGGACTCTTGTCCTGGTTCATTTCTCCAATATTTCTTCTTATTGGTTTAACCATTTTATATATTGTGTTATGAGTTCCCTCTGTCAGTACTTTTCCAATTGCTGATCACTGTTGCCTGGACTGACTTGTGTCTAAGTAAGGTAATTAAAGGATTCACAGTTGTGGAAGTTAACAGTTGTTTCAATAGTATTTTAATCCCTGAGTTGGAGCTCAGTGGCTTAAAAGTCTCTTTTGTTCTTTTTCTTCCCTGTAGGTGATGGGAGCCTGAGGGATTTTAAGCTATAAGTATGGTTCTTAGCTTGATCACTGACTCCTGACCAAGAGATAAAGCAGGGTGTGGCAGTAATAATCCAGTGGTTATGCAAAGAGACTTTCACAGCACCACTGCTGTGCCACTCAGGTATAGGTCTTCTCCTGAGTTTCCTGGTTATTTCTCTGTCCTCTGGTGTCGGCACAGGGCCTCCCTGCAGCTGCTCCAGATTCTGATGGCAATAGCAATGGAGACTCACAGTTGCACTAGGTGAGTCTTAGGGGAGTCCTCTCCTCCCTTCAGCCATTCATTTGTTGGTGGAACAGACTGGAGGTGGTGTCTCAACTGATAAACTGCCGGACTGTTACCAGCCACTTAATCTCTCCCATGGCTCCTTTCTGTCCATGAGCCACATGTGTTTGCACTCACCAGTGATTTGGTGGTTTCCTGAAGTTGTTCTAGTCCTGTCTTGTTTCAGTCCTTTGGTATTCCTAGTTGATCTGGGAGATGAGAGGAGAGGAGAGGAGAAGAGAGGAGAGGAGAGGAGAGAAACACATCTGCTGCAGCTTGTAGCTCTGCCTCCTGAAGGATTCCTCCTCTTTCTTCTTCTTCTTTCTCTTCATTCATGTCTTCTTAACATATGTGTGGATGGGTATTGCCACTACGTGTGCACAACCCCCCACCACATTTCATTTCATTTATTTTATTTTTTATTAGATAAGTCAGAGGGAAGTAAGAGATAGAGAGGGAGAGACAGAGAGACACCTGCAGCCCTGCTTCACTGCTCGTGAAACTTCTCCTCTGCAGGTGGGTACTGGGGACTTGAACCTGGGTCCTTGGATATGATAACATGTGTCCTCAACTGGGTGCACCACCACCTGCCCCCTACTCCTTGTATTTTTCTTTTTTAAGGATACTTTCCCCTCCCTAATAGCATAGAATTATCAGGGACCAGGGAGACAGTCTGTTAGAATACCTGTTTGCATTCTTGAGACCCCAGAGAACATAGGTTCAAACCTAACTCTACTTCTGCCAGTGCTGAACAGAGCTCTAGTGCCCCCTCCCTCTCTCCCTTCTCCCCTCCCTCTCATTCTTTCTCTTACCTCATAAATAAATACATATTTAAAAATTAAAGTAATCTCAGGCTCCCCTGGATAGTGCACCAGCTTTGTCATGTGTATGACCTGGATTCAAGCTGGGGCCACACCACATTAGAGGCAGCCTCCCACTTGCCCTCTCTCTCTCTCTGTCTCTGTCTCTCTATATCTAAAAAAGTCAGACTTGGAGAAGTTAAACCCCAGCAGTGACAGGGTTTCAAAAAAAAACAAAAACAAAAACAAAATATTGTCACAGAGAATCTGTCTCTTTATATTTCATTACATATTTTATTTTATTTATTTAAATTTATTTTCTGATCAGAGTTATCACTTGGGCTCAGTGCCTGCACAATGATTTCATGGCTCAGGGTGGTCATCCCTACTCCCCTTTTGCTTTCTTTCTTTATAAGAGACAAAGGGAGAGGGGAGGAGAGAAGGAAAGAGACAGAGAGACACCTGCAGCACTGATCCACCACTTGTGAAGCTCCCCCAACACAGATGGGGACTGGGGGCTTGAACCTAGGCCCTGGCTCATACTTTCTGCTGGGTGCATCATCACCCAGCCGCTCATTATTTATTTCATTAAAGTTTTTAGAATCTGTCCTTTGGTTCAGACAAACACCACTGGGATGAGGTGGCAGTAAGTCTGCACTCAACAGCCTGGAGCCTTGTCAGCCGGGAACAGGCAGGTCTGTGACGTGAGCCCTGGTGGTAACACGGGATGTGGAGGCCGCAGCTCCCATGAAGGTCTGAAGTGAGAACCTATGTGGCATTTTCTCCTAGAGAAGCAGCCTTTCTCTCAATGTTTAGTTTGAATATAACGGGAATTTAAGCAGTTTCCCAGCCTTCAGTTTGAATTTTCTACTTGCTCTTGTTGCCTGAATTTCTGAAGAAAGTCATTTTTGAGTTTGATTTGGTGGAAGAAATTGTCAGTTCTCTGTTCAGGTCACTTCTGTGTGCACTGACCAAAATGTGGACAGAGATATGGGCAGGATGAGTGATGATTAAATGCTACTGTCAAGTCCAATTCTAGATGCTTGGAGAAGCATGAGTGGAAATTTAGGCTCGGCTGCTGCAGGGACATGAGGTGTCAGGGGCTCCTTGGCTGTTTGTCAGGAGGTTGGGGGGTCAGTGCTCAGTGCTAAGCAGGTGGACAGCACCTGATGAAAGAGCACATGGGAGTCCAGGGTCATGTGGGAGAAAAGCTGATGGGGGACCAGTATTCAAGTCCCCTGTCCCCACCCACAGCAGGGAGTATTCATTAGCAGTGAAGCAGGGCTGCAGGTGTCGCAGTTTCTGTCTCCCTCCCTATCTTTTCCCTTCCTTTCAATTTCTGTCTCTATCCAAAATAATTAACAAAAAAATGCACTAGGAGCTGGGCAGTGGCACACGCAGTTAAGCTCACATAATACTATGTGCAAGGACCCCCACTTTCCATCTGCAGATGTCTCTCTTTCTCTTTCCCTGTCTATTATCTCATCCTCTCTGTCTTATCAAATAAAATGGGTGTGGGGGAGAAAAAATGGCTGCTGGGAGCAGTGGCTTCATAGTGCTGGCACCAAGCCCCAGTGATAGCCATGGAGGCAATAAATAAACAATTAAATAAATATTTTTAAAAAACAAAAAAGGAAAAGCAGACATGGGCACAGCCTGAGTCTTGACAAGATCACTGACTTGTGGAGACTGAAAACACTGAACACTGAGTGTCCTTGTCTGCACTGGCTCACACCCCAAAAGGTGAGAGGTACTCAAATGTACCCCCTCCACTGAGATACACAAGAGACAGCTCAGCTCTGCCCTGCTCAGTGGGGCCATTGGAGCCAGGCCTCCCCTGCACTGGGTCCCACTGGGCTGCGTGGCAGGGATGGGGCCATACCTCCCACCTCCAAGAAGTGAGCAAATGCTGCTGAGCAACCTGGGGCATCCATCTGCTTCCCTACCCACCCTGGGGTTCCCTCCCCCACCCTGCCTTCTGCCTTCACCACCCCTTTTTCTCCAGTGCCGGCTCTGCCAGGACTCTGGGGACATCCTGCTCTGTTCCCGTAACTCCAGGACCAGAATAGCTGCAGCTCCAGATGGCTGGGGCCTCGGATGAGTGCCACCATCTTCTCTGAACCTTCCCACCATCCTGGACCCAAAAGACTGGGAGCAACCCAGCTCTGGGGAACAGTCTTCCCAGCCCAGACTCTGATCTCTGCACTCCAACACACCGCGACATCTCTCTGCTTCAGCTCCTGGAGGCTTCTGAAACCAGTGCTGACCACATACTCTGCTCCTAACTCAGATGCCTCACACCTCTGTCGAGTGGGTGTGAGAAGAGATGAGAAAAACCATCTTCAGCTTTAAAATGATAAAATATATGGCAGAACAAGGAAGGTAGAAAGACACCACAGACTTATTTCTATTTTTTTTTTAATTTCAAAAGGTTTTCTTTTAAAAATATTTTTGTTTGCTTATTTTTAGGTAGAGACAGATAAATTGAGAGGGAAGGGTAAGGTAGGGAGGGAGGGAGGGAGAAAGAGGGGGAGAGAGGGAGGGAGGGAGGGAGAGAGAGACATGTAACATTGTTTTAACACTCGTGAAGCTTCCCCCTGAAGGTGGGGATTGAGGGATTGAACCCGGGTCCTTGCACATGGTAACATGCATGTTACTGAATGTGTCACCACCTGGCCCTCATATTAAAAAAATGTATTTATTTTATCTTAATGAGAGAGAGAGAGAGAGAGAGAGGAAGAAAGAAAGTTACATAAAGACCAGAGCACTACTCAGCTCTGGTGGATAGTGGTGCCTGGGATTGAATTTGAGACTTTAGAACCTCAGGCATGGGAGTCTTCTGTAGAACCATTATGCTGTCTCCCTGGCATTTCCTCCAGGAACTCTAATCTTAGGGAGACAATCATGTTTATCCTTACCATATTTCACAGGTGAGCTAACAGGAGCTCAGCTCAATACCAGCCTGGAACCAGAACTTAGTGTCAGTGCTCATACCCTCCTGCTAGGTACACAGTGCTGTTTCTGGAACAGAAAAGCAGGGTAAGCAGAAAACACAATGCAAAATAATGGCCACTTTAATCTGAAGTAAGACAGGAAAAGTATGTGTATGTGTGTGGGGGTGGGGTGGGGTGGGGTGGGGGAGTGGAGCTGGGAAGATAATATGATGATTCTGCAAAAAGCTTTCATGCTTGAGGCTCTGGGGTCCCAGGTTCAATCCCCAGCACCACCATCAGCCCGAGCTGAGCAGTGTTCCAGGGGAAAAATGTCATAAAGGATCATTCCCCACACATTGCTTTATAGGGACCCTCCAGGGACAGGAACTGGGTACCACAGACAGCCTGCACCACAGAAAGCAGCCCCCACTGCCCAACACACACATACACACACACACACACACACACACACACACACACACACACACACACACACACACACCAGCTCATTTATCCAGAATCAGTGGAGCACACATGTGAATTTTCATGAGGCCTGAGCAGCCAACATTGCTTTCAACTTGCCATGCTATTTCAAGCCTCACCAAATGCAAAGACATTTCTTTTAGGAGACATTAACAAAACCATAGGATAAGAGGGGTACAGTTCCACACAATTCCCACCACCCAATCTCCTTATCCCACCCCCTCCCCTGATAGCTTTCCCATTCTCTATCCCACTGGGATTATGGACCCAGGGTCATTGTGGGTTGCAGAAGGTGGAAGGTCTGGCTTCTGTAATTGCTTCCCCGCTGTACATGGGCATTGACTGGTTGATCCATACTCTCAGTCTGCCTCTCTCTTTCCCTAGTAGGATGGGTCTCTGGGGAAGTGGAGCTCCAGTATACATTGGTGGGGTTGTCTGTCCAGGGAAGTCTGGTCGGCATCGTGCTGGCATACAGAACCTGGTGGCTGAAAAGAGAGTTATCATACAAAGCCAAACAAATGGTTGAACAACCGTGGACCTAAAGACTGGAAT
>NC_080175.1:40335635-40458908 GCF_950295315.1 Erinaceus europaeus | reverse complement strand
ACCTCAACATGCTTCACTTCAGACTGTGTCCAGAGACTTCATGTGTGGAATGACAACCCTTCAACTTCATTACTCGGGTGAGACCTTTCCTTTCATAGTATACTCTAATTTCATCTCAGGTGGTTCACTTTCTAACAAAGTCCCAAAACCTAGATATACACCAGTTTCTGTGAGAGAGAGCATATGTTCACACGTATCCGTAAACTGCTGCAAAATCTATGCCTGAAAGCAGAAGTGCACTAGAGTTTGCAGTGAGTACCCCCCCTAACATTTCCTCTCCACTATTCCAAGCTTTGGGTCCATGATTGCTCAACAATTTGTTTGGCTTCATATGTTAACTCTCTTTTCAGTCACCAGGTTCCAGATGTCATCAGGATGCCGGACAGGCTTCCCTAGACCGAAGACCCCACCAATGTGTCCTGGAGCTCTGCTTCCCCAGAGACCCACCCTACTAGGCAAAGAGAAAGGCAGACTGGGAGTATGGACCGAACAGTCAACGCCCATGTTCAGCGGGGAAGCAATTACAGAAGCCAGACCTTCTACCTTCTGCAACCCACAAGGACCCTGGGTCCATGCTCCCAGAGGGATAGAGAATGGGAAAGCTATCAGGGGAGGAGGTGGGAAATGGAGATTGGGTGGTGGGAATTGTGTGGAGTTGTACCCCTCCTACTCTATGGTTTTGTTAATTTATCCTTTCTTAAATTAAAAAAAAAGTATTTCATTTCTGTCTCTTTCCCTTTATTTTCAGTTAGGGTTGTGTGACCCTCCCACATCATCAGAACAAGGCCAAATATCATAGCAACCTTGAGACCTAGAGATGACACAGGAAACCTGCCTGGACCCAAGTCTCTCTCAGTGTAAGACATGTCATCATTATCACTTCAGTTTAACTGCCTAAGAACTAATTAGAGCAAATACCAGAAGCCACAGGAAGCTAAGGCAGCTCTTGAAAATAGGGATACAGGTGAGATGGAGCTTAGGCCAAGCATGTTTGGACCCAAGCAGGGTGAGACTATGAAACACACAGAAGCAGAGAGGGAGCAATGTGAGTGCAAGGGTGAAGGTAATAGCCACCAACATGTTAGTGAATCCACCATAGGCTGGAAGTATAATGAATAAACCTAAAACTTTCTGATTTGTGGGCTGGATGGTTTATCATTAAAAGCTGAATTTCCTAATATAAAAAGCTTTCTAAGTTGTTCATAATAAGAATGAAAACCTCATACCTCCCAGGACCTTGTACTCACCATAAAGCAATGACATTAAGGATAGCCCCAGTCTCTGAAGGGAGGCTGGGGATATCCTGCCTTGCCACTCAAAAAAGACTGGTCCTGAAACTATTGCAGCCTGCAATGTTTCCAGTAATGACCATGAGCTGTAAGCACAGACCAATAGGGACTTAGAAGCTACACAGGTTCTGGTGCTAAATATGTACACACACACACACACACGCACACACACACACACACACACACACACACACACACACATATATATATATATGCCCTGGAGTATGTGGATGGAGATAAATAGTTAATTTTAGCCACAATTTTTTTTTTCAAGAATGGGAGCTACTCCCTGCCCTCATCCAAAATTCTAGCCCTTTTTCTCTACTCTGACACTATTCTCTCAGACAATATTCTTTTTTGAAAATATTTTATTTATTTATTTTTAATTTTTTATTTAAGAAAGGATTAATGAACAAAAACATAAGGTAGGAGGGGTACAACTCCACACAATTCCCACCACCCAATCTCCATAACCCACCCCCTCCCATGATAGCTTTCCCATTCTCTAGCCCTCTGGGAGCATGGACCCAGGGCCATTGAGGGTTGCAGAAGGTAGAAGGTCTGGCTTCTGTAATTGCTTCCCCTCTGAACATGGGCGTTGACTGGTAGGTCCATACTCCCAGTCTGCCTCTCTCTTTCCCTAGTAGGGTGTATCTCTGGGGAAGCTGAGCTCCAGGACACATTGGTGGGGTCTTCAATCCAGGGAAGCCTGGCCAGCATCCTGGTGGCATCTGGAACCTGGTGATTGAAAAGAGAGTTAACATACGAAGCCAAACAATTTGTTGAGCAATCATGGATCCCAAGCTTGGAATAGTGGAGAGGAAGTGTTAGGGAGATACTCACTACAAACTCTAGTGTACTTCTGCTTTCAGGTATATATTTTGCAGTAGTTTATGGATACGTGTGCACATAAGCTCTCTCTCACAGAAACTGGTGTATATCTAGGTTATGGGACTTTGTTAGAAAGTGAACTACCTGAGATGAAATTAGAGTGTACTATAAAAGGAAAGGTCTCACCAGAGTAATGAAGCTGAAGGGTTTTCATTCCACACATGAAGTCTCTGGACACAGTCTGAGGTGAAGCATGTTGAGGTGGCAATCGTTGCGTTGGTTAGGTTGTGATCGGCGGATGCAATATTATTTGGTTTGGATTGGGAGATGCATACGGAAAGTGGGCCCTATCCAAGGGTTCCAGGACTGGGGGAAGTAGGGGCTCTATAGTGAAGATGTGAGGTTCCTGCTGTCTTAGGGTTCAAAAAGACAATCGATAGTTAATGTTATCATCACATCATTTGTTAATTGGGTTAACTTTGAAAAGTCCTTTTGTTATGGTTTGCTGTACAGTATCCTGTATCTTGTATATAGCTGTGCTATTGGATGCTTCTAATCTACTTGGTCTAGGCTTTTGAGAGAGTCCGCATATCAAATACACATCCTATATATTAAAAAGATTCAGTTTGTCTTTTGAGAAACTTTGAGACATACAATTGATTTTCCCCCTCATATTAATTAACTAGTGATTTCTATGTCTACATTTTGCTAGGAGTGTACATAAACACCATTCCCACCACCGAAGGACTGTGACCCATCCCTCCCACCCACTCCCACCCCCCACTGGCCCAGGAAGCTGCATGTCTACCCCTCACCACTGGGTTTTTACTTTGGTACCCTACTTACAATTTGGTCAGGTCCTGCTTTTAGTTTCCCTTTCAGATCTTCTTAATCAACTTCTGTTGATGAGTGGGATCATCCCATACTCATCTTTATCTTTCTGACTTAGTTCACTTAACATAATTCCTTCTAGCTCTGTCCAAGATGGGTCAGAGAAGGTGGGTTCATTGTTTTTGATAGCTGCATAGTATTCCATTGTATATATATACCACAGCTTTCTCAGCTCTACTTCCTCAGAGCCCCACCCTACTAGGGAAAGAGAGAGGCAGTCTGGTAGTATGGATTGTGGATTGACCAGTCAATGCCCATGTTCATCGGGGAAGCAATTACAGAAGCCAGACCTTCCACCTTCTGCATCCCACAATGACCTTGGGTTCATACTCTCAGAGGGCTAAAGAATAGAAAAGCTACCGGGGGAGGGGAGGGGATACGGAGTTCTGGTGGTGGGAATTGTATGGAGTTGTACCCCTCTTGTCCTATGGTTTTGTCAATGTTTCATTTTTATAAATAAATAAATAACATTTATCTCACCTAACATGGACAGAGTTGAGAAATAAGAACTGAAAGGGCAACATGAAACAGAACATAGACTAGGTTTGGTGCATTGCACGAAGTAAAGGTCTCTAAGTGGGTGCTGGGGAATTGGGTCCTAGTACATGATAGTGGAGGAGGACCTAAGCTGGGGTGTTTTGCAAAAAACTAATAAGTTTTACACATGAATCAAACAACTGTGTTTACTGTAAACCACTAATCCCCCAACAAATAATAAAAACAGGGAAAAATAAACCTTTTCTATACATTCAATAAATGAATAAATGCAATGTCTCAGTTTTGATTTTTCTGATGGCTCTGCAAGGGAAATAGTTCTTGCATGATTAAATAGAAGAGCTCTCTACCTGTGGAGAGCCATGGCAGAGCTCAGAGTCCAAGCACCAGGCAGCAGGAGGCAACCACATCACACTTTTAGCCAGAACTTGTTCTAGAAAGACACTTAAGCATTCTTTCCCAATTATATATATTATATATGGGCAGGGACTGCTCACTCATGCAGGCAATTTGCAGAGACAATAAAATTTTCTCTATTTACCCAGAGACCACATAAGGTGATCCCTGCTACACAGCTAACAGACCATTGAAAGATTTTCCTGGCTCAAACTCTGTGCATCCAGAAATTGCTGATGAGTCTTGGCTGAGCAAAGGCTGATCTGATAGCTTCTCACTGCCAAAAGATTAATAAGATACTTACACTCATCCCACAAGGGACCTGCAACAAGGACAGTTAGGCAAATGATTTATTGGTTTTCTGGACTGAACCCCAGGAAAGCACATAAAAATGTTCATTAGAAGCTAAGAGAATATGAAGACTTCTTGAGAAATCGTAGAGGAGGTCACCCTGCTTCAGCAACACTTAAGGAGAGGCAAAAGACAGCCTTCCCTTTAAAAAAGAGATCCAGAAGTGGCAGAGCTGTGGCAATCCCAGCTGAGTGCACTCACTACCATGTACACGGACCTAGGTTCCAGCCCCTTTATTTCTCCCCTTTATTCCTCTCAGACAGAAGTGAATCATTGCCTACTCCTGGTTCAACTGTGCATCTTTGACCCAGCAAACCTTCACTATTTATTGTCATGATATATACCTAAGTTGTGCAGAACTATGGTTCCCTTCATATAAATAAATAGAGAAGACCAGGGAGATGTGCAGTGATTGTGCACCAGAAAGGCATGCTTGTGGTAGTAAGGTTGCCAGCAATCCCAGGTTCAGTCCCCAGCATCATCATATGCCAGAGTTGAGAAATGCTCTGGTCTCTTCCCCCACCCTTTCTGGTGAGGACAAGTACATAGAATTTTTTTAAAATAAGTATTGTGGGGCCTTGTGGTGGTGAAACTGATTGAGCACACATGTTACAATGAGCAAGGACCCAGGTTCAAGCCCCTAGTCCCCACCTGCAGGGGGAAAGCTTCACAAGTGGTGAAGCAGTTATGCAGGTGTCTCTCTGTCTCTCACCCTCTCTAACCCTTCCTTGACTCTCGATTTCCTACGGTCTCTATCCAATAAATAAAGATAATAAAAATTTTTAAAGAAGTATTGTGAGGTGAGGAGATAGCATAATGGTTATGCAAAATGACTTACGTGTTTGAGCCTCCAATGTCCTAGGTTCAATCCCCCACACCACCATAAACCAGAGCTGAACTGAGCTGAGCGGTGCTCTGGTCTCTGTTTCTTTATTTGTTGTGTGTGTGTGTGTGTGTGTGTGTGTGTGTGTGTGTGTTCTCTGTATCCTTCCCTCTTTTTCAGTAAAATAAAATTATTTTTAAAAGTTAAATGAGTATTTAAAAATAAGTCTCAGGAAAATAAAATGATTCAACCTTACAGACCAGTTTTGGGAGAACTAAATATTTATGATATTAAAATTTGTTATTTGTTTCAGGAACATAATATATCTTTCCATTTATTTATATCTTCATTGATTTTTTAATCAAAATGTACCATATAGATTCTTTACATGCTCAAAAATGTATAGCTATTTAATTTATATATATGAATATATGTTTGTATATATTTCATACATATACAAGTATAGATATATAGGTATTTCTTTTCCTAGAGTAAACATAATTCTGTTGTGTTCTATTCTGTTTCTGTAAGTCCACTGTTTTTTGTATGTCAATTTTATACCCTACAACCTTGTTGACATGAATTTAGTTTTTTAATTTATTAGTTATTTTTAATTATTTTTATTATCTTTATTTATTGGATAGAGACAGTCAGAAATCAAGAGGGTAGGGGAGCTAGAGAGGGAGAGAAAGAGAGACACCTGCAGCCCTGCTTCACCACTTGCAAAGCTTCCCCCATGCAGGTGGGGACCAGGGGCTCGAACCCGGGTCCTTGTGCACTGTAATATGTGCGCTCAACCAGGTGTGCCACCACCCAGTCCCTGATTTATTAGTTCTAAGGTTTCTAGATGCTTAATTTTTTTCTGTAGTCAGTCATGTTATCTGTAAATAAAAACATTTTTTATTTCTTCCTTTCTTGTCTCTATGTCTTTGCATGGATGATGCCTTATTCTGCTTCAATAGGAAAGACCAAGTGAATTTACTTAGCTTGTTTTATTTATACAATGAATTACAGTATCATTTTCAGTATGCTGAAATTGTATACTTGAAGTAAATTCCTCTTGGTCATAGAGTATAATTTCTTTTACCATTGCATTTAATTTTAATATTTGATTGAGACTTTCTGTGCCCAAGTTTCTAAGAGATACTGACATGTCTCTTTATTTTCCTCCTTTCTTTATTTTTAAGTACTATCCTTTGTTTGTTTGATCTAATTAAGTATTCATAAAATAATTTGTGCTTCTTTATCTTCTATCTCAACAAAAGATTTTTTGAACTTGGTAATCATTCTTTATGGTAGTGGTTTTAGTACCTTTTACTTGCTATTGATAAAATTTTGTTTTGCAAGACTTTTTGTCTCTGTGGTGTAGGCTCAATGTATTCTGTGAATGTTTGTCAGCACAGCTTGTCCATGACTAAAGGGCCACTTCTCTCCTTCATAGGCCACTGGGATCTCTCCTCCCTGAAGGTTCTTTTCCTACACCCCTTTGTAACCTCAGATTTTTCAGACACAAACCAAGAATTTATGTATGTTTCACCCTATCATATCTGTGATTTGTCTCCTAAACCCCATATATGCGCAAGACCATTCATCATTTGTCATTCTCTTTCTGACTGACTTGTTTTGCTTAACATGGTACTCTACAGTTTAACTTTTTTTTTTTCAATTGTAGAGTCAGGGAATGAACACAAGACTTAAGAATATGTGGGACCACTGAAGCCTCCGTTGCCCAAATTTTTCTTTCATTTGTTTTTAATTTTGAGAGAGGGGAGAGACAGACCATAGCGCCACTTCATCATCAATGGAGATTTCTACTACTATCCATGATGCATTCCTGGGTTCGTGCAAGGGCTTGAATCCAGGGCCTCATTCATGATAAAGTGTATGTCCTACCAGATGAGCTTACATATACGCGCTGTTTAATTGTAGTAAAAGATAACATTTCACCTTTTCTAAAAAATGGACTAGTATTTCACAGTGCACATTTACCACAACTTTCTTACCCCAATCAGCTGTCCTTAAACACATGGGCTGTTCCCAAATCTTTGATATTGTAAATAGTTCTGCAATAAACATAGGTATACTCATATCTTTTCAGATGTGCACTTGGTGTTTTTTCCATACTTATCTAGGAAAAGAATTGTTGGCTCATATGTCAAATCTATTTTCCTTTCTCTTTCTCTCCCTCTCTCTCTAGAAATCTCTATACTGCTTTTCATGGAGATTGGATCAGTTGACACTCCCACCAAAAGTGTATAAAGGTCCCCTTTCTTCCACATCCTCACCATTATTGATTGTTTCTGGCCTTTATAATACAGCCATTCTCACAAGTGTGAGGTGGTGTTTCATTATTGTCTTGATTAGCTTTTTCTGATAATAAGTGAGTGTTTACTTTCTTTACATTTTACCTAGAATTCTCAAGTATAAACTTCTGGATGTTTTTCTTTTTTTTTTTTTTTTTGAGAGACTCAGCTAAAAATTCAAGTTCTTTAAAGGTTCTAGGACTACATAGATTTTATAACTCATGATGGCTATGCTTTTTTTAACAAGTACTGTTTCTTCTGAGTTGAGTTAATACAACAGACTTGTCTGTAATATTTCCTTCTTACTTTTTGAATGGTTATTTCTGTTATTGTTAAAAATGGCTGATTTTTGTTTCTGTCGTTTTTTTATTTTATTGTCCACTGCTGCTAGTTTTTGGTATTGTTTATTTCTTTTTGAAAAAATCAAATTGTTGTATCATTGATGTCCTAGTTTCTTAATTCCAACTACCTTGAAAAAAAAAAATATATATATATATATATATGTATATATATATATATATGATTTAAATTTAATTCCTCTGGGTATTTGTTTTACTTTCCTACTCTTCTTTTTGATTTCATAAATTAGAAACAGACTCTATCCTTCATAATTTCCCTCAGCATGTATGGCTATCAACTTTCCTCTCAGTGCTGTATCCCATAGCTTTCATTTGCTGTGTTTTATTGCTTTTAAGTTTTATGCATTTTTAAATTTTTCTTTAAAATTTCCTCTTTGATCTATGGGATTAAGTGGGACTGTGTTTAATCTTTACATATTTAGAGATTTCCTATTGCTTTAATGCTATTGGTGTAAAACCATTTATTGTGCTATTACTGGTTGGAGATACATACAGATAGATATAGATAGATAGATAGATAGATAGATAGATAGATAGATAGATAGATAGATATAGATAGATAGACAGACATACTAATTATGTGATTCAATTTTCGACATCCTTGCTGATTCTCTGCAGAATTTTGTCAGGTTCTAACAAAGGGCTGCTGAAGACCTCAACTGTAGTTGTGAGTTCGTCTATTTCTCCTTTAATCTACATAAGTTATTGTTTCATGTGCTGTAAGGCTTTGTTGTGTGGTACATATGTCTTTCTGGTAGACTGATCCTCTTATTACATAAAACCCCTCATGTCTCTATAAATCCTCTTTGTTCTGTTATTTTATCAGATATTAGAATAGTGACTTCTTTTTTCTCTATATCAATACATGTACATTCACTATTGTTCCTTTATTGCAATACCATTCCATCTTTTGAGAAAGTCTTTCCCTACCTAAGTGTAGACTTCATTTTCACTTGACTAAAATTATAGGAGACAGGCTAGGTCATGTCCAACATGGAGGACAGCAAGGTGGAAAGAAACTTGGGATTTCAGGAAAAAACATAGACATTTCTCCGGAACATGCTTGGCAAATCTATGTGCCAAAATATAGAAAGTGGTTTTGAAGCTGCTGTAAACGGTAATTAGCATGGTCAGAAGGAGTGTCAAGGAGTTGCGTAGCAAGATGAAGTTAAATGTAGACCCCTCCCCAGAACATCAGAAAGTTCAACACTGTCATAGCAGCTTTCTCATGAAGAGAAAGGCTTTTTGCTACAGTTTACAGTGCAGTGAAGGTAGGAGCAATGCTCAGATATAATCTCAGATATGTAGTCTCTGTTTCAGATAATATTTATCTAGATGGAAGGGATGGAAATTTCTATCTTATATGTTGCTCTGAAAAAAGAGGAGGTAGGTTGGGGAGGGAGGAACAGGATGGGGTCTTGAGGTCAACAGGTCATCATCTAATCTTCTGAGTAATGATGTATTTCCCATCATTGTAACAGATCTTGAGCTCTGCTCTCTGCTCCAAAGGCAAAACATAAGCAGGAACAAAGAGGGGGGAGGGGTTGCTGTTTGTTGCTCCTGCTTTGTAAATTCAGTTTTAACATAGTTTCTTTTTATTTGTTTGTTTGTAAAATGGAAACACTGAAAAAAAAACATAGGATAAGATTACCAATTCCACACAATTCCCACCACCAGAATTCAATATCCCATCCCCTCCCCTGATAGCTTTCCCATTCTCTATCCCTCTGGGAGTATGGACCCAGGGTCATTGTATGTTGCAGAAGGTGGAAGGTCTGACTGCTTTAAGTGCTTCCCCACTGAACATGGGCATTGGCAGGTTGATCCATACTCCCAGCCTGTCTCTCTCTTTCCCTAGTGGGGCTGGGCCAGATTCTAGGACAAATTGGTGGGATCATCTGCCCAGGGAAGTCTGGCTGGCATCATGGTAGCTTCTGGAATCTGGTGGCTGAAAAACATTTAACATATAAAGCCAAACAAATTGTTGACTAATCATGAAGCTTAAGGCTGAAATACTGCAGATGAAGATTTGGAGTTTCTGTTTTGAAAATAGGATACAGCAGTATATTAACATAGTTTCTGCCTTTGCAAAACAGTCCTTACAAACAGAACCATGCTGTCAGTCTAGAAGCCTCCCAGGGGAGCTTAGACCTCTGTGTCCTTTGCTTTGTTCCCTCTTGCTGCCCTGCTACACTACCAGATAGTCTACAATAGTTGACAAAGGGATCAGGTAGCTTTCCACCTTTCTCAGAAGCAATATTGACGCTAACTCCCTACCCTGACACAGTGCTCAAACCCAGAATCTCAGAATGATGACTTCTTACCTCAATTCCTTCTTCTCACTGTCCACCTTTATCTTTATGTTTTTGCATAGTTTTTGTTGCCCTTGTTGTTTTTTATTCTTGTGGTGGTTATTATTATTGATGACATCATTGTTAGGACAGAGAGAAATGGAGAGAGGAGGGGAAGACAGAGAGAGGGAGAGAAAGATAGACTCCTGCAGACCTGCTTCGTTGCCTGGGAAGTGACTCCTCTTCAGGTGGGGAGCTGGGGGCTTGAACTGGAATCTTTACAGTCCTTGTTCTTGGTGCCCTCTGAGCTACCGCCCAACTCCCGTTTTCATATCGTTTTTAATGTTTATTTATTTGTTTTTGGATACGAAGAGAAATTAAGAGGGAAGAGGAAGATTCAGAGGGAGAGAGACAGAGAGACACCTACAGCCCTGCTCCAGTACCTGTGAAGCATTCCCCTGGCAGGTGGGGATCAGGGACTTGGATCCAGGTTCTTGCATGTTATAATGTGTGTGCTTAACCAGGTGCGCCACCATCTGGCTCCTGTTTTCATAGGCTTTTAACTATATGTTTTCTTATGAAACCCTGCTTCCCCATGACAACAAACCTCTCCCTTAATGAAGTTCTTTATCCACCCGCACACCCCAAAGGAGTCACAATCTCTGGTATTCCCTCAAGTAGAAGGGGACTCTTTTCCTTGATATATGCATGTCTAGTAATCTGAATACCTCATGATTTGAAATATGACACCTGTTTTTTTAAATTGTTTATTTATTATTGGATAGAGACAGAAATTGAGGGGGGAGTGAGAAGAAACTATCACACAAACAAAGAGACCCCTCACAGAATGGGAGAAGATCTTCACATGCCATACATCAGACAAGAGATTAATAACCAAAATATACAAAGAGCTCAGCAAACATAGCACCAAAAAAGCAAATGACCCCATCCGAAAATGGGCAGAGGATATGAACAAGACATTCACTTCAGAGGAGATCCAAAAGGCTAACAAACATATGAAAAATTGCTCCAGGTCACAGTCTTTTGGTGATGGGAATGGTGTTTATGTACCCTCCTATTAAAGTGTAGTCATATAAACCACTATTTAATTAATATGAGAAAACTGATCATATTTCTAGAACTTTTTAAAACACAGACTGAGTATTTTTAATACATAGGCTGAGTCTTTGATATGTTGACTCTCTCAAAAGTCTAGACCAGGTAGAACAGAAGCAACCGGTGGCATAGCTATATACAAGATGCTGGGTATTATACAGCAAACCCTAACAAAGAGACTTTTCAAAGTTAACCCAATTACCAAATAATGTGATAACAATAACAATCCATTGTCTTCTTGAACCCTAAGACAGCAGGACCCTCACATTCCCACTATAGAGCCTATATTTCCCCCAGTCCTAGAACCTTAGGGTGGGGCCCACTTTCTTGCAGGCTTCCCTCAATTCAAATCAAATAATATTGCATCTGCCAATCGCAACCTAATAAATGCAACGAGTACCATCCCAGCATGCTTCACTTCAGACTGTGACCAGAGACTTCAGGTGTGGAATGACAACCTTTCAGCTTCATCACTCAGGTGAGACCTTTCCTTTCATAGTATTCTCTAATTCCATTCCAGGTGGTTCACTCCCCAATAAAGTTCCCAAACCTAGATATAGACCAGGTCCCCTGAGATAGTGCATGTGTTCATATGTGTCCATAAACCAGGGAAATATATAAACCTGAATGCTGAAGTACACAAGAGTCTGCAGTGACTACCCCCCAACACTTCATCTGCACTATTCCAGCCTTTGTGTCCATTGTTGTTGAGGTGGTCTGGTGTCGGGCTGCACCGCGGAGAAGAGAGCGGACATCCAGAGCAAAGGGGTACACAAATCTTTATTATAGGATGGGGGGTTTTGGTTCAGACCACGTGGAGCCAGCCAGCAATGGCCGACCACGGGGGGAGGGGGAGAGCAGGGAGCGAGACCTCAGAGAGGGAGAGCTGAGAGCCCAGAGAGAGAGGGGGGGTGAGGGGGCTTTTTATTGGGCGACAACCAGAGGTGACGTGTAGGGCCAGGATTGGTTGAAGGGGGCAATGCTAGGGTTTCGCGTGGCGTAGTAAAACCTGGGGGCGAATACTGCATCAGAATAACTCCTCAGCAACATCTCCTCCTATCCCTTTATATCTAAATGGACACAGTAAAGAAAAATGGAATGGAGCAGGCTTAAATGTTTTAGAGGAATGCCATGCTCAGGTGGGAAGATGTAGGACTTTCTGTGGAGGAGGGAAGGCTTAAATGGCTGCCAACCTTGAGAGATTTATGCGTCCTCCTGTGCTCAAACCCTCTTTAGAGAGAGAGACTTACCTGGAGAGACTCATCTCATAGGTTTAAGCGCAGCCTGCTCAACCATCTCTTCACAATATCTCTACATCTTTTCTATCTTTCTATCTAGTAATTGCATAAGTTGTACAAAGTCTGTAAAAGACTATCATGGGGCAGAAACCTTTTGGGCATAAGCCTAAATGATATAACAAAATAGGGAGGGACAAGTAGGGGAGTAGTAAAAGCCAGTGTGGTGTGAAGGGAAGGATTGGTGTGTAAAGGAACATTCCCTGCTTGGGTGGGGAAAGGGGAGAGGGTACATAATGAGGGGGAGGCGGGAGGCGTGACCCACCAAACAGAGGGGCTATTTGGCATTGTATAGTCCTCAAGGCAATAGTCTGTAAAGTCTGTGAATTACTCAGGATCAGTCTATGAAAAACCAGCAGCGTGAAGGGAAATAAGCTGCTTCAAAATTGTGTAAAACATATATAGGGTATGTCAGAAAGTCCGATACAAGTCTCAGTCCGAAGTAGATGGCTAGGGGAAGAAGTGGCAGGGGATGCAACGCTGCATGAGGGAGGTCAGCCGCTGGAATGTTGCTTTTCTGTAGATAGCCAGCTGGAACTGCCAACACGTGACAAGCAGGTCAGAAGCAGGAACAGTAATCAGGCATGAAGAAAGTTCTGTCCTTGGAGTCTGTGTATCAGGTTCTTCAGATCGCGTTGAGTGACATCTAGGGTTTTGGGGGGTGTGCCACGGTAGTCATGCCATCTAGTGGGTGACATCAGGGTGTGCAGGGGTTCAGATGGTTTTTCCGGGATTCCTGTGAAAGAAACACAAACAATCTGCTTCTCGTGGTTAATTTGAACTTGTAACAAGTTATAGGTTTGTTATAGTTGATACCTCGATGATTATAATTGGTTTAGAATCTCTTTATGATTTTATTTAAAAGTCATCTAATGTGACCTCCTGTAGCAGCCTCTACCACAGGATCTTGAGACCAATTTTAGCTGAAATATGTATTTTAAACAGACTCAAATTGCTTAGAGAGTTAACGCATATTCGTGACAATGATTTTAACGTTTACAGTGCCAGATTGATGCCAGATCTGTTGTGGATTAATTTCCACAAGATAGTTTACAGGGCACCTTTGGGGGCCCTTCAAAGGTGTCCTGTATGAAAATTTATATAGTTTAGTTTTGGGAATTAATAGTCACGTTGAACATTTAGACTTTTACCTAAATAGTAAGTTACCTTAACAAATTAATTTTTACCTTGTCTGGTAAAAGTGTAGCTGTAGGGTTACACTTTTGACCGTTAAGTTAGTGTTACCAAACTTGAGACATACCCATAAACATTTAGTTATAACAAACTGGAGGAAAAAGAACTTTTGTTATAAAAACACATTATTTAAAAACAAATTTAAATCTGTCATTAGTCACACAGTTTAAGACTAAACACTTACATATATACCAAAACTATATATAAAATGCAGAAGAGGGAGAAAGAAAAAAAATTTTGGAATGTTTCTGGACGTCTCCAGAAACTTTGGCTGCATCCAGTATTTTTATATAAAGCCAATTACCTTTTAGAGTACTCCAAGCAGATGGGTCATGCAAAAAAAATTTTTTGTCATTCAACACACTCACTCACAAAAACAACTGGCCAGTTATAACATAAGACATACAGGGAAAGGGTAGGAGAGAGGTCTCTGTGAGCCAGATTTTGCAGGTTCTGCCATGTCGTATTACGGGTCCTGGGATGTATCCTGCATCTGGTCCTCTTGTAGTATTTCTTGTTCTTCAGGAATAACAGCACCATCCTGCAGGTATTGTCAGACATGGCGGGCAGGAACCCAGACAGGTTTAGAGAAATTTTGAGGAAAAATGCATGCGAAACCCCTTCCCATGGTCAATAATGGGTCAGGCCCTTTCCAAATTTTATCGAGTGGGTCTCTCCATTTGACCTTAATAGATGGGAGGGTAGATGGTGTTTGCCAGTGAAGAATAATAGGGGGTAAGGCCAAGTTATTGTAAATATTAAAGAGATTTAACGTAGTTAAGGCTTTTGCTAGCTGGATATTGGGAGGATATGTTCCTCCTTTATCTTTATTTAGTTGAGCCTTCAGAGTTTGATGGGCCCTCTCGACAATGCCTTGTCCCTGTGGATTGTACGGAATGCCCGTGGTATGAGTGATATTCCAGAGGGAACAAAAATCTTTAAATTGTTTGCTTGTAAACATAGGTACATTGTCTGTTTTCAAAAATGGGACCCCCATAACAGCAAAACAAGAGAGCATATGGCTAACAAGCTTTTTAGCACTTTCTCCTGTCTGAGCTGTAGCCCACATAAATTTAGAAAAGGTATCAATTGAGACAAACACATATTTTTGTTTGCCAAAGTTTGGTATGTGGGTGACATCAATTTGCCAAATAGCATTAGCTTTTAAACCTCGGGGGTTAACCCCAAGGGTCTGGATAGCAGGTGTCTTTATGAGACTTGCACAAAAAGAGCATGTAGCAAGGATATGTTTTAACTGTGGTACAGGAACATCAGGGAATCAAGCTCGAAGGCCTTTAAGATTAACATGGGTTAGAGAATGAAAATTAGCAGGATCAGAGACAGAGACTGGGAAAGTTCCTGTGGAGGCAAGGCGGTCAACTGCGGGATTCCCTTTGGACAGGGAACCAGGAAGAGGGCTGTGGGAACGAAGGTGTTGAATATACAGTGGTTGGGTTCGAGAACAGAGCATAGAGGCGATTTGAATCAAGAGAGGGGAAAGTGGGTTGTCATCAATTTTCACATAAGAACGAGCAAGCCATGGAAGTAAGTTAACAGTATACACACTGTCAGAAAAAAGGTTGAAGGATTCTGGTACAGCTTTTAGTGCAAGAAAAACAGCATAAAGTTCTTTTTACTGAGGGGAATTATCAGGAAGCTCAGTAAAGAGAGGTTTAGGAGATTGTTTGTCTGGGTAATATATAAGGGCAGCAGCTCCCCTTTTTCCGCCATCAATAAAGATTGTAGGAGCAGAGGGAATGGGATCTCGAGAGAAAAGTTTAGGTGCTAGTAGAGGCAGAATAGGTAAAGAAGCTATCAATTTATTAGAAGGAAAATGGTTATCTATTTGTCCTGGAAACCCCACAAAGCTTATGGCAAAGCAGGAATGATGGCGTATAAGCCACTCTGTATCTGTGAGAGAAAAGGGCAGAATGATTAAATCCGGTTCTTTCCCTAAGACCTGCACAGACCTATTTCTCCCTTGGCGAACCATGAATGCTAATGCGTCTATCTCAGTGAGGAGTCTTGGAGCTCCTCCTACTGGCATGTGAAGCCATTCGAGAACCCCATGGTCTTGCCACAGTGCCCCTACTACTGTGGGGGTGGAGTTGAAGATTAGAAGGTTTACCGGAGAGGAGGGGGAGAATCGAACAAGGTGCATGTCCTGGAAGGCCTGGTTAACCCTTTCCAGTGCCAAGGAGGCCTCAGGAGTTAACTTACGTTTTGAAGAGGGCTGTTTGTTTCCTTTCAACAGGTCAAACAGTGGTTGGAGGCAGCTTGTGGGCAGATAGAGATACTACCTAAGCCAATTTAAATTTCCTAGAAAACTTTGTAAAGAAGCAAGAGTAAGGTTAGAAGGGAAGGTAACATTAGGTTTTAAGGGATGAATTTGCATTAGAGAAATCTCTGAACCTAGGAAGGATATTGGAGGGATTAGCTGTATCTTCTCAGGGGCTACATTAAGGCCGCTTTTCTTTAATGCAGGAATGAGAAAATCACGTAAGGCATAGAGATCTGTATCTGATTTTCCCCATATTAAAATATCATCTGTATAATGAAAAATATTAAGGCCCTTATTAATATATGGGACAAGGGCAGATTTAACAGCCTCCTGACAAATTGTAGGACTATTGGCCATACCCTGGGCAGCACCACCCATTCAAATCTATCATCAGGGCTGGCGTTATTAATAGACGGAACAGAGAAGGCAAAACGTTTGCAATCTCGCGGATGCAAGGGGATAGAGAAAAAACAATCTTGTATATCAATAGCTATGATTGGAATTCCCATGGGAATTGCAGAAGCAAGAGGCAAACCCCTTTGGGGGGAGCCCCAGACCTGCATGGTTTTATTTACTGCACAGAGATCTTGAAGGAGGCGCCATTTTCCTGAGCGCTTTTTAATCACAAAGACAGGAGTATTCCATGGGCTTCGAGAATGATGAATGTGTCCCAAGGACAACTGCTCTCGGACGAGCTCTTTTAAAATTTTTAGCTTATCCCTAGGTAAAGGCCACTGTTCCACCCAGACAGGCTCATTAGAAAGCCAGCTTAAGTGGGGTGTTTGGCTACGAACAGTGGCATTTAGTATTGGGGGTGCTGAATAGACCTGGTATCGCGGGAATGAATTTTACGCTCTGCAGAGGCGTCTGTGGATATCCTATAATCAAGACATTCCAGAAGATCCCTGCCCAGTAAGTTGGTGCTAATATTAGCTACCAAAGGGCGGAAGTGTCCGGTAGAACCTTCTGGGTCTTCCCACATGAGCGAGTCTCGTGTGCAAAATGCTCTGGTCATCCCTCCTATTCCATGTAAACTGGGTCCAGGGATAAGTTCCCAATCTTGGGGAACCTCTTCTTGCCTTAAAATCGTCTTTTCTGCCCCCATGTCAATCAAAAATTTAAAAGGAATATTGCCAATCTTTACTGTTATAGAAGGGTGGCCCCGTTCTAAAACAGGAGTGGTCCACAATATCTCATGCCTTGAATTTGTACCATTCAGGGGCAAACCATCTTTATGAAATTGGGACCAACAATCTCTCTTCCAATGAAACCCCTTATGACATTTTGGACAAACAGTACGTGGTCTCTGGCTCCCTGACTGAAAGCGGGGTTGCTCTGGCTGGAGGCGTGGTTTACCTGACTGGAGGCGTGGTCGCAACTTGTCAGGACATTGGTTATGCCAATGTCCTTGGCGACCGCACTGAAAGCAGGCCCCGTTTTGCTTACGTGGGGCAACTGCATAGACCTGTGTCGTCGTGGGTGCCCCATAATTGCCTGATGTAAGTTCCTGTGTCGCTAGAATCCAATTATCTGGGTGTAAGTGTTTAAGATTAAGGCATACCTGACGGAATTGTGGTGTCATTCCTTCCCAGACAATAGAGCGCAGGAGTAGTTTGCGGACGTCAGGATTATAAACCTTTCTCTCTAAGCTTCTCTTCACCCTTGAGATGAAGCTCGCCAATGACTCATCAGAGCCTTGGTGAAAAGAGTTAATGGGAGCTGATGGATCTACATCAGGTGTGGTCACTCTTTCCCATGCTTGTGTTGCACAGATGCATACCTGTTCAAAATAACCGGTTGGAAACCTGGCTTCTGCCTGCTGAGCTCCAGATTCATAAACTCCTGCTCCAAACAAGGCATCAGAATTCCATTCTGCCTGTTTGTTACTATTTTCCTGCGATTGTCTAGAGCACTCATCGCAGAAGCATGCCTGCCACTGAAGATAGAGTGGGTCTGGGAGTGCAGCAGGTGCCAGATCTTTCCAGTCTTGTGGTGTATTTAAATGCTGGTAAAAGCTCCTCAAGACGGACTTGGTCCATGGAGATTGCATTCCGTCCTTCCTGACTGCTTCTCTAAGTGTTCCAAATTCTCTGGAGGAATATGGCTGCCACGGCTGAGGGTTTTGTTTATTCTTTAGAGGAATATGGCTGCCACGGCTGAGGGTTTTGTTTAGAAGGGGCCACGTTTACCGGGAATGTGTGGATTTGGTCCAATGGCATGGGAGAGGGAGCTACAGAAGTGGAAAGTGCCGTAGAAACTGCTGTAGTGGCTGCAGGGGAGACTAAACGCATATCTGCGGGGACGGAGCTCCCGGGGTGGACTGCACATGGTTTAAAATCCTTAAATCCTGAAAAAATATCCTTTAGCTCTCGTATCTCAGCCACTAGGTCCCTTAATGGTGACGTATCAGCAGGGGGCAGGGTCAGGGACGAGGAAGCCTCAGGCAGAGCTGAAACCGCAACAGCAGGGGCCGGGGGTGGAGCTGAAACCAGGGCAGCAGGGGCCTGGGGCGGGGTCAGGAATGCAGAAGCTGCAGGCAGAGCTGAAACCGGGCCGCAGGGGCCGGGGGCGTGGTCAGGAACAAGGAAGCTGCAGGTGAAGCTGAAACCAGGGCGGCAGGGGCGGGGGGGGGGGGCTCAGGGTCACAGAAACCTCAGGTGGAGCTGAAACCGGGAGGCAGGGGCCGGGAGCGGGGTCAGGAAAACGGAAGCTGCAGGCAGAGCTGAAACCGGGGCGGCAGGGGCAGGGGGGTTTCAGGAATGCAGAAGCTGCAGGCGGAGCTGAAACCGGGGAGGCAGGGGCCGGGGGCGGGGTCAGGGACGCAGAAACCTCAGGTGGAGCTGAAACCGGGGTGGCAGGGGGCGGGGTCAGAGGAGGAGTGTCCGAACACGTGTGCGTGTCTGTGGGAACGGAATTCTTGGGTTTAGCCGCTGATTGCTTAGGACGTCTAAGTCTTAAGCACATGTGATTTAACTCTCGTACCTCAGCCTCAAGGTCACTTATTCTTATGGCATACCACGTTTTACATATCTTGAAAGTGGCGACCACAGTTAAAAAAATCCAAGGGGTAGCGAAAATTAAACCGTTTATGACAGCGCGAATCTGTCCCAGGTCAAGAGATAATGACTGGGACACCTCCTCATAAAGCGAGAAATTTCCCATGGTGTAGAGAAACGCAGGGCCACAGAAGTGGGCGGATGCCACTTACCTGTGTCTGGGTGGTTTCGGAGACCTCAGGCCGGGCGTGGTGTGGGTACGGGACACGATGGGCGCCAGATGTTGTTGAGGTGGTCTGGTGTCGGGCTGCACCGTGAAGAAGAGAGCGGACGTCCAGAGCAAAGGGGTACACAAATCTTTATTATAGGATGGGGGGGTTTGGTTCAGACCACGTGGAGCCAGCCAGCAATGGGCGACCACGGGGGGGGGGGGGAGAGCAGGGAGCGAGACCTCAGAGAGGGAGAGCTGAGAGCCCAGGGGGGCGGGTTAGGGGGCTTTTTATTGGGCGACAACCAGAGGTGACGTGTAGGGCCAGGATTGGTTGAAGGGGACAATGCTAGAGTTTCACGCAGAGTAGTAAAACCTGGGGGCGGAGACTGCATCAGAATAACTCCTCAGCAACAGTCCATGATGGCTCAACAATTTGTTTGGCTTTGTATGTTAACTCTCTTTTCAGCCACCAGGTTCCAGATACCAGCATGATGCCGACCAGACTTCCCTGGACTGAAGACCCCACCAATATGTCCTGGAGCCCCGCTTCCCCAGAGACCCACCCTACTAGGGAAAGAAAGAGGCAGACTGGGAGTATGGATCGACCAGTCAACGCCCATGTTCAGCAGGGAAGCAGTTACAGAAGTCAGACCTTCCACTTTCTGCAACCCACAGTGACCCTGGGTCCATGCTCCCAGAGGGATAGAGAATGGGAAATCTATCAGGGGAGGGGATGGGATATGGAGATCGGGTGGTGGCAATTGTGTGGAGTTGTACCCCTCCTATCCTACAGTTTTGTTTTTGTTAATGTCTCCTTTCTGAAAGATAGAAAGAAAGAAAGAAAGAAAGAAAGAAAGAAAGAAAGAAAGAAAGGAGGGAGGGAGGGAGGGAGGGAGGGATGGAGGGAGAGAGAGAGAGAAAGAAAGAAAGAAAGGAAGGAAGGAAGGAAGAAAGAAAGAAAGAAAGAAAGAAAGAAAGAAAACGAGAAGAGAGTGAGAGAAAGAGATGCCCACAGCACTGCTTTACCACTCATAAAGCTTTCCCCCTGCAGATGGGACCAGGGGCTTGAACCTGGGTCCTTGTGCACTGTAATGTGTGTGCTTAACCAAGTGTACCACTGCCTGGTCCTGACACCTGTGTTTTTATTGGTACCTAATTAGGATCTGCAATATCATAAATAAAAGGAAGACATTTGCTTTTCTGTGCCAATTTCCTTCTCCCTCCACTCCCTAGTTTATTCAGTCTCCTTGCAGATGATTACCTGTCTCTAGAAGATTCCTAGGATGAGAGCAGATCTTCCCACACCCATCTTTCTATTACACTGGGAGTTAACAGTGCTGCAATGTGTCAGTTATTATCCAGTTATCCTTGGGCCTTAGTGTTCATAGAACTTGGTGATAAGCACTACAATAGGTGCTTCATAAGGCATTGGTAATGTCTGTAAAAATAAAGAATGCCTGGAGGCAGAACTCCAAGCCTAGAGAGCTGACCTGGAACCCAAGGGTTCTTTCCAAAAGTGTAAAGTTGCTCACAACAGTTACCTGTGGAGAGCTGGGTCCCAGGTGACAGGAGATTCCTGAGCCGGCACTGTTGGAGAGCAGCTTAGGGAAAGCATCACCCTCTTCCTGCAGCCTTCAAGAAGCCAGAAGAAGGCCCAGAGGCTGGGCCAGAAGCAGGGTGTCTGCATATCCAGCCCCAGCACTCCCTCCCTCCCTGACTACAAAGGCTCTAACATACGGATGGAGGTGGATGTGACACCCAGAGACACAGGCTAAAGCACATCCCCTGTGGGTCCCACCTTTTCCCCAGAAAAGACTAAAACTAGGAAGAGCAGGGAACCTGAGGCCTTCAAATTGTGTTTTCTGCATTGTCGGTAAACATGACAACTCAATAGGTATTTTTCTTTCTAGACTTAACGGAAATTAATTAAGCCTAGGGCACCCCCACACCTTCTCCCCTCCATGCAGGTTGTGTCTATGTTTCCCACAATCCCTTGAATCAACTCCAAGATCACACAGCAACTGTGAGATGCAGCGTTCAGTTGAGTTTAGACCCCACATGAAGCAAAATAACAAGATGTGAAACATAAAGCTCTTGAAATGTTTAAAAATCACAGAAACTTCCTAAGTAAGAAACAAAAATAAATAAATAAATAAAACGTCAGACACTGTAAAAAAAAAAAAAATCCCTCAAAAGTTTCTCTGGAGTTTGTTTGGCTAGGTGAGCCAACGGGGTAGCTTTTCTACCTCCAGAAGACCTTGGCTCACATCCCAAGTGTGACTGAGTGAGAATTCTTAATGAGGTGGTGTGCTGGGCATGTCAGGAAGTCAAGCCTCAGCCAGTCTGACCCACAATGAATACAAGAGCCTTGGGATGAGGGGGGCATGCATGGCTCCAAGTATGGGGTGCTAACTGCTAGGAGCCAGCCAGCTCATGAGTGAGTTGAAAGACACTTATCAACTCATTTGGACAGTTCTGCTTTGCTTTGTGTGCAGCTCAGGTTCAAATCCAGTCCCTGCTGCACTGTAGGAAGCTCTGGTGCTGTGATTATCTATCTCATTATCTCCCCTTGCCTCTTGTTTCCATAAAAATAAAAATTTTAAAAGTCAGGCAAGAACTGTGAAGTCCCGCTAATTGACAAAAGCAAAAGGAAAGAGAATTATCGTGGCATTCTTGGCATCAATGTCCATAAGAAGAGAAGACTAACAACACCCCCCAAAAACACCCAATCCTAGGCCTCCTTCTCCTGGGAAGTCTCTGTGCCTCTGTGCCTCAGGTTTAGTTTCCTGTGGTTTTGTACCCCATAAGGCAGGACTTTTGCTTGTTTGTTTGCTTGTTTTGCTTTGTTTTGGTTTTTACTCTGTCAGTTAATACCTGGTGGAGACTTACTAAGAGTCATACACTAAGTCTTTGTGAATCAATTGGGACACATCTTACTGTAGGATCCCAGGCTAGGGAATTTTAAGATCTCTATCCTATAGGCTCACAGCAACCCCATGCCTGTGAAAGAACCAAAAGGTCAGGTAGTGGTGCACCCAGTTGAGTACACACATTACCACACACAAAGACCTGGATGCAAACCTGTGTTCCCCACAAGTGGTGAAGCAAGTTCTGTATGTGTCTCCCTGTCTCTCTCCTTCTCTATCTCCCCTTGTCATCTCAATTTATTTTTTTTATTTTTTTTATTTAAAAAAGGATTAATTAAAAAAAACATAGGGTAGGAGGGGTACAAATCCACACAATTCCGACCACCCAATCTCCATATCCCACCCCCTCCCATGATAGCTTTCCCATTCTCTAGCCCTCTGGGAGCATGGACCCAGGGTCATTGAGGGTTGGAGAAGGCAGAAGGTCTGGCTTCTGTAATTGCTTCCCCGCTGAACAAGGGCATTGATTGGTTGGTCCATACTCCCAGTCTGCCTCTCTCTTTCCCTAGTAGGGTGTGTCTCTGGGGAAGCTGAGCTCCAGGACACATTGGTGGGGTCTTCAATCCAGGGAAGCCTGGCTAGCATCCTGATGATATCTGAAACCTGGTGATTGAAAAGAGAGTTAACATACAAAGCCAAACAAATTGTTGAGCAATCATGGACCCAAAGCTTGGAATAGTGGAGAGGAAGTGTTGGGGGGGGGGGGGTACTCACTGCAAACTCTAGTGTACTTCTGCTTTCAGGTATATATTTTGCAGTAGTTTATGGATACCTGTGAACATAAGCTCTCTCTCACAGAAACTGGTATATATCTAGGTTTTGGGACTTTGTTAGAAAGTGAACCACCTGAGATGAAACCCCGAGTAATGAAGCTGAAGGGTTGTCATTCCACACATGAAGTCTCTGGACACAGTCTGAGGTGAAGCATGTTGAGGTGGCAATTGTTGCGTTGGTTAGGTTGTGATCGGCGGATGCAATATTATTTGATATGGATTGGGAGAGGCATACAGGAAAGTGGGCCCTGTCCAAGGATTCCAGGACTGGGGCAAGTAGGGGCTCTATAGTGGAGATGTGAGGTTCCTCCTGTCTTAGGGTTCAAAAAGACAATCTTAATGTTATCATCACATTATTTAGTATTTGGGTTAACTTTGAAAATTCTTTTTGTTATGGTTTGCCAGTATCTTGTATATATTGTTTACCCAGTATCTTGTACATAGCTGTGCTATTGGCTGCTTCTAAACTACTTGGTCTAGGTTTTTGAGAGAGTCTGTATATCAAATACACAGCCTATATATTTAAAAGATGCAGTTTGTGTTTTGAAAAACTTTGAGACATACAGTTGATTTTCCCACTCTCATATTAATTAACTAGTTATTTATGTGTCTATATTTTTCTAGGAGTGTACATAAACACCATTCCCACCACCAAAAGACTGTGACCCATCCCTCCCACCCACTCCCACCCCCCCACTGGCCCAGGAAGCTGCATGTCTACCCCTCACCACAGGGCTATTACTTTGGTGCCCTACTTACAATTTGGTCAGGTCCTGCTTTTAGTTTCCCTTTCAGATCTTCTTACTCAACTTCTGTTGATGAGTGGGATCATCCCATACTCATCTTTATCTTTCTGACTTAGCTCACTTAACATAATTCCTTCTTGCTCTGTCCAAGATGGGTCAGAGAAGGTGAGTTCATTGTTCTTGAAAGCTGCATAGTATTCCATTGTGTATATATACCACGGCTTTCACAGCCACTCATCTGTTGTTGGGAACCTGGGTTGCTTCCAGGGTTTAGCTATTATGAATTGTGCTGCTATGAACATAGGAATACACACCTCTTTATGGTTGGGTGTTATGGAGTCCTTGGGGTATAACCCCAGGAGAGGAATTACTGGATCATATGGAAGGTCCATGTCTAGCCTTCTGAGAGTTTTCCATACTGCTCTCCACAGAGGCTGTACCAATTTACATTCCCACCAGCAATGTAAAAGGGTTCCTCTGTGCCTACAACCTCTCCAGCATTTGTTGCTGCTGTCCTTTTTGATGTATGCCATTCTTACAGGAGTGAGGTAGTATCTTAGTGTTGTCTTATTTGCATTTCTCTGACAATCAGCGACCTAGAGCAGTTTTTCATATGTTTGTTAGCCTTTTGGATCTCCTCTGAGGTGAATGTTTCATTCATATCCTCTGCCCATTTTTTGGATGGGGTCATTTGCTTTTTTGCGGCTAAGTTTGCTGAGCTCTTTATATATTTTGGTGATTAGTTTCTTGTCTGATGTCTGGCATGTGAAGATCTTCTCCCATTCTGTGAGGGGTCTCTTTGTTTGTTTAATAGTTTCTTTGGATGTGCAGAAGCTTTTCAATTTGATGTAGTCCCATTGGTTTGTTTCTGCTTTAGTCTTCCTTGCAATTGGGTTTGATTCATCAAAGATGTCCTTGAGGTGTAGGTGGGAAAGTGTTTTACCAATGGTTTCCTCTAAGTATTTGATTGTTTCTGGTCTGACATCTAGGTCTTTGATCCATTTGGAGTTGATTTTTGTTTCTGGTGAGAAAAAGTGGTTCAATTTCATTCTTCTGCATATTACAAGCCAGTTTTCCCAGTACCATTTATTGAAGAGAGCCTCCTTTTTCCATTTAACCTTTGGGCCCGCTTATCAAAAATTAGATGTCCATGGGTGTGGGGATTTATTTCTGGGCTTTCAATTCTGTTCCACTGGTCTGTGTGCCTATTTTTGTTCCAATACCATGCTGTTTTGACATGATGGCTTTATAGTATAATTTAAGGTCTGGGAGTATGATGCCTCCATTTATCTTTCTTTTCCTCAAGATGGTTTTGGCAATTCTAGGTGTTTTCAGGTTCCAGATAAATGATTGTAGTGTTTGTTCTATTCTCTTATAGAAGCTTGGTGGAACTTTGATGGGTATTGCATTAAATTTGTATATGGCTCTGGGGAGAATATTCATTTTGATGATATTTATTCTTCCAATCCATGAGCGTGGGATATCTTTCCATTTCTTGGTATCAGTTTCTATTTCCTTGAGTAGCGATTCATAGTTTTCAGCATACAAGTCTTTCACTTCTTTGGTCATCTTTATTCCTAGGTATTTGACTAATTTTGCTGAAACAGTAAATGGGAGTGATTTCTGGATGTCTTCTTCTGATTTAGTGTTTGCATAAAGAAATGCCACTGATTTTTGTACATTGATTTTGTAGCCTGATACCTTGCTATATTGCCTAATAAATTCCAGTAATTTTCTGCTGGATTCTTTAGGTTTTTCTATGTATACTATCATATCATCTGCAAATAGTGAGAGCTTGACTTCTTCCCCTCCAATCTGTATTCCTTTGATTTCTTTCTCTGGCCTGATTGTTATGGCAAGAACTTCCAATACTATGTTGAAGAGTAACAGTGACAGTGGATAGCCCTGTCTACTCCCCGATCTGAGGGGGAATGCTTTCAGCTTCTGTCCATTGAGTATGATGTTGGCTGTAGGTTTGCTATATATAGACTCCACTATCTTGAGGAATTTCCCATCTATTCCCATTTTTTGTAGAGTTTTGAGCATGAATGGGTGTTGGATTTTGTCAAAGGCTTTCTCTGCATCTATTGAGATAATCATGTGGTTTTTGGCTTTGCTTTTATTGATGTGGTGAATGACATTGATTGACTTACGGATGTTGAACCAACCTTGCATTCTGGAATGAATCCCACTTGGTCGTGATGAACTATCTTTTTGATATGTTGCTGTATCCAGTTGGCCAAGATCTTGTTTAATATTTTGGCATCTATGTTCATCAGAGGTAGTCGTCTGTAGTTTTCCTATTTTTTCTGTCCCTATCAGCTTTTGGTATCAGGGTGATGTTGGCTTCATAGAAGGTAGAAGGGAGTATTCTTGTTTCTTCAATCTTATGGAAAAGCTTAAGAAGTATGGGTACTAACTGTTTCCTGAAAGTTTTGTAGAATTCATTGGTGAATTCATCTGGTCCAGGACTTTTGTTGTTGGGGAGATTCTTAATAACGGTTTCAATTTCTTTGTCTGTGATTGGTGCATTTTGATTTTGTAGTTCTTCTTTGTTCAGTTGTGGAAGGGCATATGCTTCTAGGAATTGTTCCATTTCTTCCAGATTCTCTAGCTTGGTGGCGTATAGTTCTTTATAGAAGTTTCGCAGGATTCTCTGGATTTCTGTGTTGTCAGTTATGATATCTCCTCCATCGTTTACAATTCTATTAATTTGAGTCTTCTCTTTTTTTGGTTTGGTGAGTCTGGCTAGGGGTTTGTCAATTTTGTTTAATCTTTCAAAGAACCCACATTTGGCTTCATTGATCTTTTGTATGGTTCTTTTATTTTCGATGTGGTTTATTTCTGCTCTAACTTTAGTGATTTCTGTCCTTCTGGTTTCTCTAGGGTTCCTTTGTTCCTCTTCCTCTATGTCCTTGAGGTGTGCAGTAAGGTCATTCATTTGAGCTTCTTCTTGGTGTTTAATATGTGATTGTATGGCTATAAATTTCCCTCTCAGTACTGCTTTAGCTGTGTCCCAAATATTTTGATAAGTTGTGTCTTCATTTCCATTTGTTTCCAGGAACATTTGAATTTCCTGCTTGAGTGAGTCTCTGACCCAGTGGTTCTTAAGGAGTATGTTGTTTAGTTTCCAAATTCTGTGACTTTTAATAATTTTCTGTTTGTTGTTAAATGTTAGTTTTACTCCACTGTGGTCTGAGAAGATACTTGGGATGATTTCAATGCTCTTGAATTTATTGATGCTGTCTTTGTGGCCTAACATGTGGTCTATCCTTGAGTATGTGTTATGTGGATTTGACAAGAAGTTGTGGTAGTAGCCTTATTCTTCATCTTTCTCTTCTAGTCCTCTTGATGCCACTCCATTTTTGTCATCCTCTGGCGGCAGGCTCCTGGAGACCCAGCACCATGCCTTCAATTAAGTTGCAGAGTTCTGATGGAGAAATATTTGAAGTTTATGTGGAAATTGTCAAACAGTCTGTGACTATCAAGACCATGTTGGAAAGTTTAGGAATGGATGATGAAGGAGATGATGATCCAGTTTCCCTACCAAATGTTAATGCAGCAGTATTAAAAAAGGTTATTCAGTGGTGCACCCACCACAAGGATGACCCTCCTCCTCCTGAAGATGATGAGAATAAAGAAAAGTGAACAGATGATATCCCTGTTTGGGACCAAAAATTCCTGAAAGTTGACCAAGGAACACTTTTTGACCTTATTCTGGCTGAAAACTACTTAGACATTAAAGGTTTGCTTGATGTCACTTGCAAGACTGTTGCCAATATGATCAAGGGGAAAACTCCTGAGGAGATTCGTAAGACCTTCAATATAAAAAATGATTTTACTGAAGAAGAAGAAGCCCAGGCACGCAAAGAGGACCAGTGGTGTGAAGAGAAGTGAAATGCTGTGCCTGACACTGTAACACTTTAAGGATTGTTCCAAATACTAGTTGTACTGCTCTGTTTATAATTGTTAATATTAGACAAACAGTAGAAAATGCAGCAGCAAATCAATTGTATTAGCAGAATATTGTCGTCTTTGCATGTGTAGTTTTGAGTACAGATTCCAGACTTACGGCTGAGTTTTTCATAGTATGATCCAAAGTTTTCTTCTTTTTTTTTTCTTTGTTCTGAATAAAACTGAACTTTTCTAGAGAAAGTGGCATTTTGGGCTTCCCCTCATTTTGTAAAGCAATTTCTGCCTCGTTTATTGTCCAGTTAACTTTAGTGACCTGATCTTTTAAAAAGTTGACATTGTAAATAAAAGCAACTTGCAAAAAAAAAAAGAAAGAAAAGAAAAGAAGGTGTATTCCAGTTTTTTGGGGTGAAGGACTCTGAAAATGTCCAAGAGGTCTAGTCTGTCAATCTCTTCATTCAATTCTCTTGTATCTTTCTTGGTTCTCTGCTTTGTTGATCTGTCTAAGTGTGAGAGTGGGGTATTGAAGTCTCCCACTATTATTGTATTACTATTGATGTATTTTTGAACTTCTTTGAGTAGGTGCTTGATGTATTTACATGGTCCCTCATTGGGTGCATAGATGTTAATAATTGTTAAGTCTTCTCTGATTGATCCTCTAATCATTATGTAATGTCCTTGCCTCTTTTATTACTTTATTTAATTTAAAATCTATCGTGTCTGAGATGAGAATGGCTGTTCCTGCCCTTTTATGTGGTCCGTTAGCCTGTATGATAATTTTCCATCCTTTCACATTAAGTCTGTGTTTATCTTGTTGTGACAGATGGGATTCTTGCAAGCAGCATATGGTTGGGTTATGTTTTCTGATCCATCCCCCCACCCTGTGCCTTTTGATGGGTGAGTTTAAGCCATTGACGTTTATTGATATTATGGATTTAATGTATTATAGTGCCATTGTTCAAAAAAAAATTTTTTGTTTGCTCTGATATACTGCAAGTATTATAGTGATGTTCTTGTTTATAACAGGTCTTTTAGAACCTCTTTCAGGGCAAGCTTGGTGATGGTTGCCTCCTTTAACTGTAGTTTGTCTAAGAAGGTTTTGATCCCTCCATCTAGTTTGAATGAAAGTCTAGCAGGATATATTATCCTTGGTTGAAACCCTTTTTCATTCAGGGCTCCATAGATATCTTGCCATTCCCTTCTGGCTTTTAGAGTTTGAGTGGAGAAGTTTGCAGATAATCTTATGGGTTTTCCCTTGTATGTGACTTTTTGTTTCTCTCTTGCAGCCTTTAGGATCCTTTCTTTATCCTTACTTCTTCTCATTGTGACTATGATGTGTCTTGGTGTCTTCAGGTCTGGGTTGATTCTGTTTGGGACTCTCTGGGCCTCTTGAATCTTGATGTCCTTTCTGTTATTCAGGTCTGGGAAGTTTTCTTCTATTATTTCCTCTAGAATGTTTGCTTCCCCTTCCTCTCTTTCTTCCTCTGGCAGGCCAATTATACGAATGGTACTTCTTTGAGATCATCCCATATGTCTCTGTTGTTGTTTTCAGTGTCTCTCAATCTCTTTTTAAGTTCTTTCACCTCTTTCTTAGTTTTCTCTAACTCATCTTCTGTCTGACTAATTCTGTTTTCTGCTTCTCTTAGTCTGCTTTCCCTTGCCTCAGCTTCTTTCTTCATTACAGCTATTTCAGCTTTCAGTTCTCTAATTGCCTCAAGATAATCAGTAATTTCCTTTGGGGTCTCAACTGTTGTTTCCCTAATTCTGCCATTCCTTTCCTCCAATGAGTTTTCATTTCTGTGATTAATAAGTTTTTTATTGCTTGCATACTTTTCTTATCTATGGTTACTTCTGCCTGATTTGTAGTTTCTTCTGGGCTCTTGTCTTCATGCATTGGAGTATCAGTTTTATTTGTTTTTGATCTACCCATTTTTTTGATTTATGTGTTTCTTTTTTTTATGCTCTGTTGTTCCTCAGTTGTTGTGTCTTGAGTACAAGTAACACTGTACTAAATACCTTTATGACAATTGCACTCACCAACCTCAGGAATTACAGTAGCAACTGAAGCAAGTATTGAAGCAGTTTAATCTTTACCAGTTATCCAAACAATTTCTCCAGTCCGTGAATTAATAGTAACCAAATCCCAGTGAAGAATAAAGAGAAAAGAAAGGATAGCAAGAATAGACAGTTATGCAAATCTACTATCTACCGTATATTCTAGGGGTAACAAGAGGGGAAAGGGAACTAGAGCAGAGATACACACATAAAGAGTCCACTCTGAGTCAGATCTTCCCCAAAATAATTCACAAATTCAGAAAGGCAAAGAAGAAGGAAGAAGTGTATGACAAGATTAAAAAAAAAAGAGGCAAGAGATAGAAAAGGGAAAAGATAAGAAAAAGAGCTGTAATTAAAGAGCAGTGAAAGGAAATTCCCAAATGTGTATCAGTGAATTCAAAAAAGCACACTGTTTGGTGGTGTGGGGGCTGGGGGCTGTGACTTTGGAAGCTGTAGGATTAAGGAAGAAAGGATGAAAGAATGATAAAAAGAAAAAAGAGAGAGAGAGAGAGAGAGAGAGAAAAGAAAAAGATAAGAAAAAGAACAGTCATAAAAGGGCAGTGAAAGGAAAGGGTTTTTTTATGTATTTATTTTTAATTATTTAATTAGCTATGTGGGGTGAGTTGGGGGGTTAGCTACTTAGAAAGAAAAAAGGCCAGAGGTTTCAGAAGGGTATAGACTTATAATTAATGATACTCCCTGGTGGGACAGGAATTTGGTAAAGAAAAGGATCTCCTAGCAGGGGACTGGTTATGGGGGGGGGGGCGGGGAAGGAGGTATGCTTAGAAATTAAAAGGAAGAAAAAAAAATTTTCCCCTTTTTTCCTACTCTAATTCTTAACCCAAATTAAGTTATAGTCACCTCCTTGGTGTGACCGCTAGGACCCCTTATTGGCTGGCCTACTAAAGGCAGAAAATCCTACCGTTTCCAGGAGATGTGGTCAGAGCTCAGCCACTAGCAGCTTCTCAGTCCGCCATCTTCTGGGAACCCCCACAGCTCTCCTCTCAGTTTTTATCTGTCTTATTGTTGAGGGAAAGTTCAGGACACAGGGGATCCTGGAAAGTACATTCTGGTTTTGCTGGGTTTGCGCACATGGAACTGGGGTACATGCTAGCATATTTCTAGCATAGTCTGTTTTCACTGGATTTAAACATGTGGAACAGAGATTCACTTAGTGAAGTGTTCCCCTTTTTCATTTTGCACTATATTAAGGGGGAGAATTTTACTCCATCAGGCCAATGAAAAGTGGGCCCCAGTGTGATGTAAAGGGTGTTATAAAAGGAGCAGATCTGGAACAAAGAGGGTCTTGGGCCTTACTCACTGACCTTGGGTTTTTAGCCTGGGTTTTTGGGCCCAAAGACCCTTGGGAAATTTATCCCTGGAGTCTTTCCTCTGAACTTTACTTTGCATGTCTAATCAAGAATTTAGAAACCATACACCTGAGCATGTGTCCTTTGAAATTCTTTTTCACTGGAGCAGCAATGAACTAGAGAGGAATTCTCTCAACCTCCCCTCCCCCCTCCCCACATTCCTTGAACATAATCAAATAAAAAGGTAAGGGGGAAAAGAAGTTATGAAAAAATGGGAGCTGGGGATGGTAGATTTGCATGCAAGCACCAAGCCTTAGCAATAACACTGCTGGCAATAAAGTAAATAAATAAGAACTACAATCAGGATCTCAAAGAAAGATCTACCCTCCATATCCATAATAGTGCTGGTTACTATAGCCAAGAACTAGACAACACTCAAATATTCATTGTCAGATGAAAGAGTAAAGAAAATCTGATTAGTCTATGTATATAAATTGCAGAGGAACATTAAAACCTTAAAAAAGAAACTGTTGCCATCTGTGACTTGGAGGACACTAAGTAAAACAATCCAGTCACAATGGGGAGAGATATTATTTGATTCCTCTTAAATAAGAAAGAGCGAAGAATGAAGGAGAAAGAGAGTTGTTCAATAGGCATGGCCTTGCAAATAAACAAGGTAAAGAGCCAGGCATCTGTGCTAAAGCACAGTGGTTATTGCCAAGGGTCAATATGAAGTCATTAAAAACTTGGGGGAGGCAAGCAGTGGTGTGCCTCCCCCAAGGAGTTAAGTGCACATGTTACCAAGAGCAAGAATCTAGTTTCAAACCCACACTCCCCATCTGCAAGAGGGGAATCTTCATAAGTAGTGAAACCAGGCTGCAGGTATCTCTCATTCTCTCATACTCTCTATCTCCCACTCCCTTCTCAATTTCTGTCTGTGTAAATGCAGGAATCAGAATAGAGGCCAAGACACCTGGAATGCTGAAAAACAGAGTTTAATTGGCACCAGAACCAGCTCATGCTAAAAATTACTGGGCCTTGATGTTCTGTAAGATATCCCTTTCACACAAACAGAAAAATTGACAAGAAAATGATTCACATTATGCATACAAGGACTAAGAGACAGGCAGAGTTCATAAAGTTCAAAGGATATCATGACTTTTACAAATACCAAAAGATAGCTTTAAATCTGCCAGGGCTCTTGTAGACACCAGGAGGAAGAGGAGGTTAGGTTTAGGACTCAGAGGTGGTTAAAAAAGGACTGGTAAGTCTTAAACCTAATCCTCTCTTAAAAGGAGCTTGGTATGGGAGTATGGACTGACTTACTAATACCCATGTTCAGTGGAGAAGTAATTACAGAAGCCAGAACTTCCACCTTATGCACCCCATAACCATCCTGGATCTATGCTTCCAGAGGGATAAAGAATATGAAAGCTTTGGGGCGGGGGGGGGGAGGGATAGGGAGTTCTGGTGGTGGGAATTATGTAGAATTGTACCTCTCTTATCCTATGGTCTTGTCCATATTTTTTTTTATTTTATAAGTAATTTTAAAAAAATTGTTAGTACCATTAAAAAGGAGCCTATTACAAGCAGTTGTCATTAATTTCTATAAATCATGCTTGCTCAATGCTTGTCCCATGATTGCTAGCTCTTTCTTACCTTAAAACAGATCAATCTCACAGACGGGAAAATCTGCAGTGATCACCACGCGGATCTTCACTCACTCTGGGCTGAAGCAGCGATCCTATGTGAACCTTCACTCACTCCTTCTCTGAAGTGGCGGTCCTATGCTCCTTGGTCAGCCATCGGGGAGCGACATTCTCTCAGACCCCAGACCCAAAAAGGTCCCATGTCAGGTGCCAGGTGCCCCAGCCTGCGGGGTTATCGACGGAAACCTAGGGTAGGGGGCAAGAGAATGGAGGGGACAAGAGACACGAAGAATGAGAGCAAGTCATGAGGTCTGATGAAGCTCTGAAAATTTTATTTTGCAGCCACATTTTAAGCACACACCATGAGGAAGTTCTGCTAAGGTAGTGGGGGGAGGGAGGTGGGTGAGCAACTTTCCAAACAGTTAGATGGTAATCTCAGTTCCAATGATCGGAATGTCCGCTCACCGGTTATGTGAGAGACTTAGCTAAGGTTTTGGCTCCCGGCATGTCCTCCCTTTTTACAATTTAAGTGAGGCGGCAATTGAGGGTAAAAGCTAGGAATCTTATCAAGAGATAAGCGGGCATTAACCAGAGGGGAGAAGTATTGACCTGATTTCTCCCGTGGGGTAAATATAGAACTGATCTTCCCGCATCTTATACGGCTCTTGGTGTCTTTTTGGGGAGAGAAGGAAGAGCCACTATTTCTAAGGTGAGAAAAACTCAGGGCAAAGAGTTATGATGACTGACACCAACCTCCATGCAAATCAGGTTTGCTTCACAGGGGACTCAGAGGTGGATTATAGGGTCCTCCCCCGGCAGTGCTTAGCCCTGCACCCCTTACCAGTGGCCACGCCATGCCAAAGCTGGCATGCATAAATCTGAATTTTATGCAGCTCCTAAAAGAGGTGTGTCACCCTCAGGTTCAGCCAAGCCTCTATCAGCCAAATCAAGTCTGTGGTAATATATTTGTAAGGGTTTTGATGCCAAGGAGTCAATTTGTTGTTTTATAAAGCCAATAGTCTTATTAAAAACAAAGGGTCCCAAGGTAATCATTAACAAAAGACTAATCAAGGGTCCCTAAGGGACATCAAAAGTGTCTTAGCGTGCCACCAGCAAGTCTAAGGGAAGCAGTCAGTGGATGTGATGTCCAGGGGAAGAAACACATCACGTCTGGTCCTCTGGTGGTTGTCGGCACCAACTGATGAAATTTTTCTTCTTCATAGAGGGTCAGCTGTGGAACAAGCAAAACTAGGAGGCAAGGACCAGGTAGAGAAGAATTGACATGAAAATATAGGGTGCTGTTGTACCAAAACACAAACAGAGGAGGTGCATACACATTAGGTAAGGTTCCTTGAACATGAGGAATATTTTGAGAAAAGTGAGCAGTCAATAAACATGTAAGGATGAAGTCAGCAGTGGTAGGTCAGCAGAAAGAGAAGACTTGGATAGGCTGGTGCAGTTAGCTGGAGTATATACTGCCATGGCGTCCTTTGTAGTAAGGACTTGCCAACAAGGACTCTGCGGATTTTGCAAGAGCAATAATGTCATCCACCATAATAAAAGGAAAACAAAACATGGAGATCCAGTGTTGAAAAAAGAAAAAGAAGAAATATGTCTCTATGGCTGGGAGAGTGGGTGGCTTTGTCAATGAGATACAATAAATGGACAATTCGAATTTTGTAAATATTAAGGTTTAGTATAGTTACTTCATTGACACTTTAGCCAACTGAATACTGGGGGGTGCATTCCCCTTCTTTTTAATTAATAGAACTTAAGGGTTATAGTTTTTTTTGTTTGAGATGTAGCCCACATAAATTTAGAAAAAGTACCAACTGAGAAAAAGAAAAAAAATGTTTTTGTTTACTAAACATGGGCAGGTGAATTACACCAATCTGCCAGAGACCATTGGCTTTTATCAATGGGGATTAATCTTAAAAGTCTGAATAGCAGGATCTTAATTAAACAATGCAGGATCCAGTAAAGTGCCCTCACTATAGCAGGTCAAGTGTTAAAATTTTAAGAGGCTTGTAAAGAAATGAGAAAAATTTTGGGATATGAGTGACTTTAGGAGTCATCACACACCCATAAATAAAAAATGAAAAATGTTTAGTTTTAAATCTTACCATATGAGCAGTCAATTCTTCATGTGCAGATGTACCTATAATTATTTACTTAGGGATAGAACTTTTACCAAGCTAATTGATGATCTAATGGTTAGAATTGGCTTGAGTTCTTTTATATGATTTTAGAAGGCTCTCTATTAAAACATACCAGTATGTTATAGAAAGTCAATACCTAATGTGATGACATGATAAAATGTTTACCTTTTTTTAGCATTATTTTAAACTGATTAGACAGTTTAAGCACACTATTATAACTTAGTTTACTAAGATCTTTACTCATCACAAAGCTATAGATTTTGCTCTTTAGAACTCTAATATGGCAACTTAAAAGGCTAAAATAAAACCTCATAGCTTAATTGTTCAAAGTATTAATTTTGTTAAATCAGGATTTGCCAAAACAAATCTTTCAGACCAGAAGCACCATGTATTAACTTAATTTATCAAGAATAAACCTCTGACAGTGTCTTAAAACAAGCCAGATAAATTTATTTTTTTCTCTCTAAAAGAACTAATTAAAGTTTGACATGTAGAATCTGTACTCTCAAAAGCCAATTATTTGATAATAATTTTTGTAGTTTTTCTAAATAGGGGAGTTATCTCAGTAACAACTTTATTAGAAGGAGTAAGTCACTGTAAAAGCAAAAGTAACTAACTCATGAGTAAGATTTAAAAATCTCTTAACAAGTTTTAAAATAAAAGTTTTAACCGGAACGTTTTTGTCTATATCAGACATAAAACTCTCTTAACTTTTTACCTAATCTTTCATGTTTTAATATCTAGAGTTCTTTTTCAGGGAAACCAGGGACATACTTCTTGAATAAAATGTAAAAAGGTTAGCTAAAACATCTATACAGCTCTACATTAGGCCACTCCATATTTATTCGATAGGTTTTATTTGGAAAAAAAATTTTATTTATTTATTTTTACATATCTTATTTAAATTAAACCTCATTTATCAGAGCAAAAGCCTCTGGCATGTAAATAATTAACATAACCATTGTGTTATCTTTTACTAACCCAAGCCAGTTTTGCCTGTTTAGTTGAGAAAGTATTTTAAAAACTTTTTTTTTTTGAAATCACTTAAACAAGTTTAAGTAAAATGTTAAACTTTGTTTGTTAGGATCTTTGCTTATCACAAAGCTATCACACCCTAGGGCAGCTATGAACAAGGGTGGGTACACAACTTAATTGATCTTTCACTTTGATTTGGATAGGTAACTTAAAAAGCTAAGATAAACCTTATAGCTGAAATGTTCAAAATAAAATTTTACTGTTAATATTTTTTTTAGATGACCATTTTACTCTAAATAATTTTGATGAATCACATCTGCCAAATGAAAAATTTTTATCAGGCCAGGAATACCACATTTAAGCCTTTTTTCCTGGCAAGGCCACTGCTCTACACTGACTGGGTTATTAGAAAGCCATTTCAAGCATGGAATTAACAAATTAACAAACAGTGGCAGTTGGTATTGGGGTGTTGTTAAGGTTTACAATTCTCACAAGAGGGAGAGAGACTGCAGGGGCATTTTACCATGCCTAGAGATCTCAGAAAATCTTTTAACTAATGAATTGATGCTGATATTAGCTATCAGAAGGACAAAACTTTCTTATATTTTACTCTGGTAAAGGTGTGCCAACTCTATGAGTTGGGATCTTTAAAACCACAATTAGCTTACTAAATCTTATTTAAAACTTAAAACAACCTTTAGTTACTTAGGGGTTAACACACATTAATGGAAACAAGGTACAGACTTAAAACAGACATTCTTGGTGAAAAGAAAAATTTTCCCTTTGAAAAACCACTTTGGTTTTTTGGATTCCTAACTCACCGACTCTCCACCCCACCCCACCCCCAGGAGGGGCGTTTGTGGCTAGGGAATGATTCACTGCAGTCTTTGCCAATCTGTGGAGCAGTAGCTCTGTGCCGTGATTGGCTGCACGGATGGAACTGGCGGGCTTAGTTTACCGCGTGGAGAAAAATCTTTGAAATTCTTTTACTGGGCTAAGGTACATTTTACAGTTTTAAAGAAACAATTCATTAAATTTCTATCAAAAGTGTGTACTGGTTCTCTGATCAATAGTTTTTAAGTTAGAGAGAATGTCTTGTTTGATTGATTTTATTCTTTCTTTAGAGAATAGCTTGCTAGCCAGATAAGATCTTGCTCAGAATTGGTTTAACGCTTTCTGAAAGGGTTTTTTTTTTTTTTTTTTTTTGGCTGGCTAGTTTTAAGATAATGCCAAATCAAGAGCCCACAGTTCTTTAACTAGTTGTAAATGATCTCATTTTTCTTCTACTAATTTTCTAAGGGAAGCTGTTTTTTGTGCTAGTTGAGTTTTAGCCTTGGTGGTGTCAGCCAAGTCGAGGACCCGAGCACAAAACGGAGGGGCGGTGGCATAGGATGGCAGTCTGGACAAAGAAAAGCATAGGGGTGGCCAGTCAGGATTATGATATTTGGCCATCTCTTCATCAAGGGATAAGGCCTCTTCAGGAGAAAGACTATCATCAGGCCCATCTTTGGCAGGGGGTCTTAAGGTTGTCAAAGAGGGGTAAATCTTAACAGGAGGAGACTTAGCAGGAGCTGTTTTGATCTTGCCTCAGGGGTGGGGTCTCCTGAGTCAGGCATGGGAATAGAGACAGACTCACAAACAGAAGGTTATCTCTTAAACAGTTTCCTACTCTGGCCCATCTTTTTTCATCAATAGTCCCTTCTAAGGGGAACCACAGATAAACATCACTCACAAAATCGAAAAACTTTTTGAGATCCTTTTTCTTAACCCTTGTTCCTTGTGTCTTGAGGGACTCTTTGGGGCCCCTAAAAAATAAATCATGCTTGCTCAATGCTTGTCCCATGATTGCTAGCTCTTTCTTACCTTAAAACAGATCAATCTCACAGACGGGTAAATCTGCAGTGATCACCACGCGGATCTTCACTCACTCTGGGCTGAAGCGGCGATCCTATGTGAACCTTCACTCACTCCTTCTCTGAAGTGGCGGTCCTATGCTCCTTGGTCAGCCATCGGGGAGCGACATTCTCTCAGACCCCAGACCCAAAAAGGTCCCATGTCGGGTGCCAGGTGCCCCAGCCTGCGGGGTTATCGACGGAAACCTAGGGTAGGGGGCAAGAGAATGGAGGGGACAAGAGACATGAAGAACGAGAGCAAGTCATGAGGTCTGATGAAGCTCTGAAAATTTTATTTTGCAGCCACATTTTAAGCACACACCATGAGGAAGTTCTGCTAAGGTAGTGGGGGGAGGGAGGTGGGTGAGCAACTTTCCAAACAGTTAGATGGTAATCTCAGTTCCAATGATCGGAATGTCCGCTCACCGGTTATGTGAGAGACTTAGCTAAGGTTCTGGCTCCCGGCAGCTAGCACTGAGCCCCAGCAATAAACCTGGTGATGAGGGTGACCTGATAATAAGAGTTGCTATCATACACAAAAAAAGCAGGGTACCCCTTGTAATTACATAGAGGTAATAACTGTTTTATAGGTTATGGAGATGGTAGTTGTGTGCCTATGTTCCAGCTCATCAAATATATACATTACGGGGTAGAGACAGCACAATGGTTCTGCAAAAGACTCTTGTGGCTGAGGCTCTGAGGTCCCAGGTTCAGTCCCCAGTACCATGATCAGCCAGAGCTGAGCAGCACTCTGGTCTTTCTCTCTGTATCTCTCATTAATACAAAATAAATGATAAAATGTATTTTTTAATGTATACATTAGGGCTAGTAAGACAGCTCACTTGGATAGTGCACCTGCTTTGGCAAGACTGAGACCCAAACTTGAGTCGGCTTCTACCACACTGGAAGCTTCAGTGCTGTGGTATTTTTCCCTTTCACCTTCTGTCTCTGTGTATCTGAAAAAGTCAGTTTCAAGCAATGAAGCCCTGGCAGTGACAAAATAAAATGTGCATACAATAAACTATGCAGAATTTAGCTCGTTGGCTGGCTTAAAAATATAAAAATGAATGCATACTTTTACAAAGTTGGGAAAACAAAATACCCAGTCTTGTTGATCTTTAATGAGTGAGCATGTGTTAGTGTCCATTCCTTATATATGAACAGGTTGTAGAAAATTCTGTAAAGTACTCTAGTATGGCTTATAAGGGATAGGAGAACCTTAGCCAGATGCCAGGACCTTGAGATATGAGGCTTTCAGGGGTGAGAGAGAATCACTTCAGTCACTTCATAGTTTATCTCAAAAGTCTGGAGTGACAGCACCTAGACACCTCAAGATGGGAGAATGTTAGGTGTGCCTGTCATCAGAACTCAAGGCAGAATATTTATTGATAAACACATCAAAAGAAACAGGAAGATGCTTTTAGGTAAACACAATAGGAACAACTGTCAAAGCACAAATTACTTTCAAGGCATGGGAGACATCAAGAATGTGTTAAGCCTTGATTACAGTATCTGTTTTCTGAATGTCATTGCAGATGCAATTCTCTGATGCCTCAAGAAATATTAAGTCACTATACGGACAAACCCCAAGCCCTTCAAGAAAGGATCGACAGGTGGAATTACAGATATGTATTTTGCATAATCTCAAGGCCTGTGGGTTGCCATTATAATTCTGACACTCTTAATACTTCTGCCTTAAGGGGGAGGGAGCTGTGACACAAAGGAGAGCCTGAAGCCTCACTTACTGGGCACCTGTCAACAATCAATCAGACGTGTTTTGTAAACATGGAGGCTTCAGGTAAAAAATCATTAGAATTTCTACTAACAACAAATATGAAGAAATCTGGGATCAGAAAACTTTTTTTTGCCTTCAGGGTTATTACCGGGCCTCTGGTGTGGGCACTATGAATCCTCTGCCCCTGGCAACCACTATTTCTATTTTTTGTTGTTGTTGTTTTGTTGGATAGGACAGAAAGAAATTGAGCAGGGGGTGGGGGAAATAGCATAATGGTTATGCAAACAGACTCTCATGCCTGAGGCTCCAAAGTCCCAGGTTCAATCCCCCATACCACCATAAACCAGAGCTGAGCAGTGCTCTGGTATTTCTCTCTGTGTCTCTCTCTGTCTGTATCTCTCTCAAAAATAAAATAAATAAAATATTAAAAAAAAAAAAAAAAAAGAAATTGAGCAGGGAGATGGAGAAGGATAGACACCTGAAGACCTGCTTCACCACTTGTGAAGTGACACCCCCCACCCCCGCGCAGATGGGGAGCCAGGGTCTCAAACCGGGATCCTTGTGTGGGTCCTTGAGCTTTGTATTATGTGCACTTAACCACTGCCCATCCCCAGAAAACTTCTTCAACATGCCATTGTTTGCAAATACTTTGTTTGGTTTCAGTACACTTGAGTTCCTGACAGTTTGGAAGTAGACCGAAACGGAAGCAGGAGAAGGGAAACACGTTACATAGGGGATCTCCCCCACCCCTGCTAATCCCTCTGGACACATAGCTCACCCCATCACAACCCACAAATTTCCCCTGCCTTTCCAAGGGGCTGGATGCTGTGGTCAGCAGAGCAGACCTGCCCAGTTGAGCTCTGGCCACCACCATTTGGAAGTTCGGCTAGAGGCCTTCTGACCACAGTGGTTTCTGACAGCAATTGAAAAGCTAGAACAATGTGAAAAATGCCAGTAAGATGCAATCCAGAAAAAGCTACAGTCAGAAGTCCTGACTTGAAGGAGGAAAAATATACAGTGGGAATTGCCAGCAACATATCTGGGAAATGGGCCACCTGGTTCGGAAGCCTCAGACACAACAAGTGCTCCAAGGGCTTCACCCAGCCGATCTCCACAGAGGCAGACAGTTCACACGGGAACCAGGCTGGCAGCCACTCCCAGGACTCATGGCAGGAGCATTTGGAACATTCTGAACGGCTGAAAGAGGGCTGGGAGGAAACGGCACCACAGTCTAGGATGTACTGTTCCCTGAGCTGTTTCCTTTAATGACTGGAAAGAAATAATACTTCATATAAACAAGAGTCCCCCGACCGGTGCTGAGAACAAGATTTGCAGAGATTCAAGTTCAAGCCCTGGTTCTTTTCTCTGCTGTTCTATGGGAACCAGGCCCAGACTCTGAGCTGATATCCTCTTCTGGAACATTAAAAGACACCTACAGTGTAGAGTGTAGAGCTGTTAGTAGGCCAAAGTATCCTGCAGGCATAGAAAAAAAAATATATATATATATAGTGGTCCGGGAGGTGATGCAATTGGATAAAACATTGAACTCTGAAGCATGAGGTCCTGAGTTCAATCCCCAGCAGCACATGTGCCAGATTGATGTCTGGTTATTTCTCTCTTTCCTCCTTTCTTTCCCATGAATAAATAAATAAAATCTTTTTAAAAAAAAATAAAAGAAAAAATATATGTAGCTGGGGAGACAGTAGTATAATGGTTCTGCAAACAGCTTTTATGCTTGAGGCTCTGGAATTACTAGGTTCAATTTCAGCACCACCATAAACCAGAGATGACCAGTGCTCTGGTAAAATAAAAAAAAAGTCCATACTTCCTAATTATTCTTAGTTCTACAATCTGTAATTAGCTGATCTGAGGAATTTTCAGGCAAAGTTAAACTGGAATTCCCAGAAATAATCTCCAACTTCTACAGTGATTACACTCACAAAATGCTCAAGATACTAACATCATTGGCGGGGGGGGAGGCACCACAGGTTTGCTGGGGCTTCATGACTGCAGGATTCCACCTTTCCTAGCAGACTTCCCTCCAGTTAGAGAGGAGAGTGGGAAAAAGAGACACCACACCCCTGCTGCAGGAGGATGAGATCCAAGTGTCTCCCCCAGAGGGCCTGATGCATCATGGTGCTGCTGTTTTCTCTGATTCATGTGATCTGTGTACCCAGGAATGGGTGGTGGTCATGAAGGTAGACACTAAGGGAAAGAAAGAGCAAAGCACTGAGTTTTTACAGGGAAAGTTTATTAGGAGCAGACTAGCCCTTCCAGGAGGGAAGAGACAGGAGGGAGAAGAGAGACTCCCACAAAGAAACAGGAGGGGGGCCTTGAGTGGGTACCCACATTGTGCAGAAACTGGAGTCCTCATAAAGAGCTCCTTTATCACTTGAGTCTGGGTAGAGACTTTAAATGCTGCTTCCATGTTCACCCAGTCAGCTCCTGATAGAGTTCCTCTAAAGGTTACATGGGAATCATGCTCTCTAATGGTTACATGGGAATTATGTCTGCTGCACAGTAGGTGTGTGGCATCTTCCGCAGCTTCCTGAGTATTATCAGCTTGACCCACTGGAAGATCTTCAGCATGGTGTCTTCTGATGACAAGTGGACCAAAGTGCTCTTGGTCTTCTGCCTTCTTCCTGCCTGCCTGCTGTCCCTTTTCTGTCTCAATGAGACAGAAAATGTCCACAGAGAACTGAAGAGGCTATGACTATGCAGTCATCCAGACATGCAAATGCATGGGGTGTTCAGACAAAATGGCAAATAATTAAGAAAGCTGAGCTCTTTTATCCTGAGATAGCTACCTGGAATGACCTTCTCAATGGTCTATTTAAGTGACCTGATTCTTCAATTGGTCCTGTCCCCCAGATGACTTTCTAAGACTCCACGTTCTCTGTCCTTTCTAAGCCACGCCTACATCCATCCCATAATAATTACTACTGTCTCAGGTGCTCTCCAATCCCCTTACTCTTCTGTGTGAGAAACAAATAGTGGAACTGAATGACCATGGTTCTACCCCTCCCCTAACACCACCACCACTCAAAGTTTTCTACTTGCATGGTGCTCACCTGTGGTGGTCAGGGTACATAAGCAGATGGGGGGGTGATATCCATATTTGTTTTACCAAGCAAAATAAATTCTGGCATCAAAATGTAGAAAGCAGAAACACCTCATCTACAGAATTCAAAACTAAAAAATCAGAACAAAAACATATTTGCTTAACACACACAAAAGAATACTCTTTTTAAAATGGTGCGTTTAACTTGGATTTTCCCTCTCTCACTCCCCCTCTTCCTCTTTTCTTTGTACCAGAGCACTTCTCAGCTCTAGCTTATGGTGGTGCCAGGAATTGAACCTGGGACCTTTGGTGCCTCAGGGATTGAAGTATGTTTGTATAACTGGTGAGGGGATTGAAAAGCTAACTGGGACTTTTCCCAACTCCCTTCCCCAAAGAATTACAAGGGAACAAGCATGGAGGTAAGCAATACCCAATCTTCCTTTATTAAATTATGAAGTAGAGATACATTGCACAGAAGTGAAATTAGGGTGAAGAGGAAACTCAGGGAATGATCTCCCTGAGGGTGCTGGAAAGTCTCCAAAAGGCCTCTCTCTGTGAAACCTCTCTCCTCTGAAACATGTCACACCTGAGCCAACCTCCTCTTGGCTAGCTGGGAACACCAGGTGTGGTTCCCTTCCCCAGACTCCTCCCACAGTGTGCATCTTTGTGCCCAAGATCCCACTGTCCATGTGAACAATATTCTGTACTACAACCCCCATGTCCCATGTGTGTAAATGTGGTGCAGCAAGGTGTCTGTGCTCCCAGGCTCTCCCTATTTATTTCTTGACCTCAACCACCATGCCATGTACATATAGCTTGGTGCATATAGCTGTACATATAGTTGGTGCATAGTGGTACCTTGGGGATAAAGAAGAGGAAGTGAAAACAAGAGAAGTTTAAAGGAAATGAAAGGATCATCATTGCCATGAGTATTCAGGACTGTTTAGAAAAGCATAGTCAGTACAACATGCCACAAAATTCACATATTTAAGTGTAGGGCAGGGGGAATGGGCTGGGGAGAGAACACAGCCCGGTGGTTCTGCAAGACTTTCATACCTGAGGTTCTGAAGTCCCAGGTTCAATCTCCACTACCACTATAAGCCATAGCTGATCAGGGCTATGATTAACAATATCCAAAGGTGATTACTAAGAGCATCTTAGAGCCAGGTAAGAATCCAAGACAGCAGTTGTGACAGGTCTTGAACTTGCTGGAATCCCTCACAAACCATGTTGAGACTAAAATGCAAACATAAAACCAACCTGGCGGCTTTTCCAACAGAGGGTTGTGTGTCTTGTACACTCAAAGCAGGTAGGGACAAGCCAGCCTCAGCTGGGGCTTACAGAAGGGAAGCAGAACAGAGGATGTGGGCTTCCAGTGGGCCAGGGCACAGAGACTGAGGCACCTGTGGCTCAGGCCCCCTTAGGAGGTAGCCATGCAAATAGAGTGACTCAGGATCTCAATTATGTTAAAGGCCTTCATTTACAATTGAAAGACTCTCCTCAGGATCCTGCTGAGCACTTGCAGAAGACCCCAGGCTGAAACCCAGTTAGAATTATTTTTTGCTTCTTTTTTTAAAAATACATTTTATTTTTTAATATTGTTTATTTACTCCTTACTGCATAGAGACAGAGAAAAATTGAGAGTAAAGGAGAACAGAGAGAGAGAGAGAGATAAAAACACTCATAGCACTGTTTCACCATTCCTGAAACTCTCCCTCTGCAGGTGAAAACCAGGGGCTTAAAGTCCAACACTGTTCAGCCAGAAGCAATTACAGGAGCCAGACCTCCCACCTTCTGCACCCCATAATAATCCTGGGTCCATATTCCCAGAGGGACAAAGAATAGGAAAGCTTTCAAGGGAAGGAATTGGATACGAAGTTCTGGTGGTGGGAATTATGTGGAATTGTACCCCTCTTATCCTATGGCCTTGTCAATACTTCCATTTTATAAATAAATTATTTAATTAATTTTTTAAAAGCTGGGTCCTTGAGCACTAAAATGTGTGTGCTTAACCAGGTGTTCCACTGCCTGGACCCTCCCAAATAGAATTCTAAAGAGAAACCAGAGACAAGAAAACCTAGACATTTTAAATAGACTGAAACAGAATGATGGTGAAAATGATTAACCAGTGTGGATGATCTCAGTTGTTAGGATGAATGGAGAGCACACAAAAGGGTGGAAGCAGTAAGAAAGAAATAATATGAATCACAACATATTTTCTTCCTTTTTAAAAATTAATTTTATTTATTTAATTATCACTTTTGTAGCTAAAGAAAGACATTTATTAATGGATCAAACAGCATAAAATTAAGTAATGTCAACAGGAAATGAGACATTGCCATATTGAGAAGAGACAACTAATCTCCACCTATGCAGCTGAGAATGAAAACTCAGGTATGCTGGACATGTGAATTAAGATTCCTAGACCCAGGAGTCAGGCAATAATTTTAAGTCATCAAGAAACAGGGCTGGAGAGACAGCATAATGGTTCTGCAAAATATTTTCATATCTGAGGCACTATGGTCCCACGTTCAATCTCCAGCAGCACTGAAAGTCAGAACTGAACAGTGCTCTGGTCTCTCTCTCTCTCTCTCTTTCTCTCTCTCTCCCTGTCTTTCTCTCCCCCTCTCTCTCTCTCATTAAAATAAAAAAGAGAGGGAAAGAAAGCTTGATGATAGATGCATAATAGATAATGATAGATGGAAGATAGATAGATAGATAGATAGATAGATAGATAGATAGATGATAGATAGATAGGTGATAGATAGGCAGACAGACTAATTAGGAGCCAGGCAGTGGCTTACCTGGTAGGACACACACATGTGTGCAAAATAACTTGTTCAAGGACCCAGGTCCAAGTTCCTAGTTCCCACCTGCAGGGGGAATACTTTACAAATGATGAAGCAGTATTGCAAGTAACTTCCCCCTCTCTGTTCCTCTCTCCCTCTCTATCTTTCTCTCTAGTTCTGTGTTTCACTTCCATTAAAAAAAAAAGAAGAATAAAAGAAAAAACACTAGCCAACAGGAATGGAAAAGTCACCATGCATCAAGCCCCAGCAATAACCCAGTGCCAAATACACGGTTGATATATTGATATATAATATACAATGTATATCATAAACTAAATTTCCAGCTTGGGACAATGTCTCCTTGATGCTTGTCTTATGGGTATCAAACTTCCAATCCACTGGGTCCCTGTGAATCCACTGGCTTTGGTCCTATCACTTCCACCATCTCTTTAGCCTCCTCCCTTGCTGTAAATGCAGTATGCTCTCAGGACCTACCCACAAATTGATCCATTTTAGATGGAAGCCCAGTGACATGGCCCATCCACTACAGACCCTTCCTGAATTGTGGCTTTCACAGTAATCATTCCTTCTTCACCCAATCTGGGTGCTCCAAGACAAATCAAATCCAGACCCGGTGGGGTAGGGGGTGCTAGCAGAGGGCCCACCTTCCACTCACTCTCCTTCCTCTCACTCCTACAGCCTCTAATGATGACTCCACAACTACTCCAAGCCTGATTGCCTCTGTGTTCCCCTGATCATGTTCAGCTGAAAGTCCCAACCACCTGGGTGTTAGGATAAACTCCCTCAGCAGGCATCTGAAGGAAAAGCAAATATTTTGGCCCTTCACAGGATCTTGAAATAACAAATGTCAAAGGCCTGGCTTGTGTTAGGCAATATCCCTTCTCTCCTGGCTCACAGGCCAAAGGCTTTCTCCACCTTCAGTTCCTTCCCAAGTGACTGTCTCCTGGGGACCCTGCACATCAAGACAGCGATCTGTCACTGCAGTAGAATATGTCCACAGGAAGCAGGGCAGTAGAACATATGTACAAGGGAGGATCTAGGTTTACTTTTTAAATTATTTATTTATTTATTTATTTATTGGATAGAGACAGAGAGAAATTGAGAGTGTTGGAGGAGACAGAGCGATACCTGCAGCCCTGTGTCACTGATGGTGAAGCTTTCCCCCTGCAGGTGGGGACCAGGGGCTTGAACCTAGGTCCTGTGTACTGTTAGGTGTGTGCTTAACCAGTTGCACCACCATCTGGCCCCAATAGAGTATTTTTTAAAAAATAATACACCACAATAGGAAAGCATGTCATAAGTAGTAACAATTTCTAACTTAATAATTTGTTTTACCAGAGTTCTGTTTCTCTAACTAGAGGTGATACAGGGGATTGAACCTAGGAACTTGGAACATCAGGCATAAGTCTTTTGCATAACAATATTTCTGCCTCCTTGACCCTCACTCTAGTTTAATATTAATGGCATCGTTTTAATTTTTCTTCTCCTTCTTCTATAGCTTCTTCCTCTTCTCCTTCTCTTCCTTCTTCCCTTTCTTCTCCTCCTCCTTCTTCCTTATAGTCTTTTCTTGCTTCTAGACTCTACTCCTCCTCATCCCTCTTCTTGTCCTCTTTCTTTCTTTATGTACTTTTAAATTTTGTTACTAGTGATTTAATAGTAACCTACAAGATGATGAGATAACAGGGCAAAGTTTCACTCTACACTACACCCACTCAGTGGTGCCATTTTCAATATGTCTTCCATTAGAAGTTAGGTGCCGAGTCAGTGGGGAAGGTGAGTATAGGCAGGGTAAGAGCATCATAAGAATAGTAATCTACAGTTATTTTGAGAGAATCCTAAGCATTGCTTTCTTCTCCATCACCCCTGACATATTTTTACAGAGTGACAGCTAGTACATTTAAAAGACTTGTATTTTGGGAGTTGGGCGGTAGCGCAGTCGGTTAAGTGCAGGTGGTGCAAAGCATGAGGGCCGGTGTTAGGATCCCAGTTCCAACCCCCAGACTTGCATTTTTTATTTTATTTATTTGCAGTTGGGGCTTCACTTCGGTGCAATTTTGCTTCAGCACTCTTCAGCCTTTCTTGTTTTCACCCATGCTCCACCACACCGGAGCAACTTCTTCAGAGAGAGACAGAGACAGAGGTGGAGGTGGGGGAAATATTTCCTCCAATGTGGTGGGGAACAGGCTGGAACTTGGACCATGTGTATGGCAAGGAAGGCACACTATCCAGGTGAACTATTTAGCTAGTCACAGACTGACGTTTTCATTCACCTAGAGAGACAGAGAGAGCTAGATTAAAAATAAATTAATTTAAAAAAGGAACATTGGCTGGGGAGACAGCAAAACAGTTCTTCAGAAGACTTTCCTGCCTGAGGCTCTAAGGTCCCAGGTTCAGTCTCCAATTCCACCATAAGCTAAAGCTGATCAGTGCTCTGGCCTCTGTATATGTTTCTCTCTGTATCTCTCTTGTTAAAATAAACCAATGACAAAAAATTATTTTTAATTGTGGATTAATGGTTTACAGTCAACAGTAAAATACAATAGTTTGCACATGCATAACATTTCCCAGTTTTCCACATAACAATACAACCCCCACTAGGCCCTCCTCTGCCATCATGTTTGAGGATCTGGATCCTCCCCACGCCCCAGAGTCTTTCACTTTGGTGCAATACACCAATTCCACTCCAAGTTCTGCTTAGTGTTTTCCCTTATGATCTTATTTTTCAACTTCTGCCTGTGAGATCATCCTATATTCATCCTTCTGATTCTGACTTATCTCACTTAACATGTTTCCTTCAAGCTCCAACCAAGATGGGCTGAAAATGGTGAAATCACCATTTTGGGAAAAAAAATATCTAGGGAGTTGGGCAGTAGCGCAGTGGGTTAAGCGCAGGTGGCGCAAAGTGCAAGGACCGGAGTAAGGATCCGGGTTCCAGTCCCTGCTTCTCCACCTGCAGGGGAGTTGCTTCACAGGTGGTGAAGCAGGTCTGCAGGTGTCTATCTTTCTTTCCCCCTCTCTGTTTTCCCTCCTCTCTCCATTTCTCTCTGTCCTACCCAACAATGGCTGCATCAACAATAATTACAACAATAAAAAAGGGCAACAAAAAGGGAAGAAAAAAGAAAGAAAGAAAGAAAGGAAGAAAGAAAGAAAGAAAGAAAGAAAGAAAGAAAGAAAGAAAGAAAGAAAGAAAGAAAGAAAAAAATCTTAATGAACATGTTCAAAGGAAAATGTTACATAAAGCCTTTTAATGTTAGTCATTTTCTGGTCATTTGCCTTTATTTCTTTGTGTTGAAATCTCTGCAGGAACTTTACTCCAATCCTGTCTTCTGCAGCCCGTCTTTCTCTCCCCTACAGTGAGGGGACCATCCTTACTCAGTGAAATAGAATCTCTGACTTTTCTAATGTGATTTCCCAATGGTTTTTCCTGCCTTGTAGGTTCTCAAGTTCATGTCAAATATACTTTTGCTGGGGGGCCAGGTGGTGATGCACCTGGTAAAGTGCACACATTTACAGTGCACAAGGATCCAAGTTCAAGCCCCTGGTCCCCACCTGCAGACAGGAAGCTTCACAAGTGGTGAAGCAAGTTTCCGTAATGTAGTGGTTATCACATTCGCCTCACAAGTGGTGAAGCAGGATTGAAGACGTCTATCTGTCTCTTTCCCTCTCGACCTCCTCTTCCCCTCTCAATTTCCCTCTGTCTCCATCCAATAATAAAAAATAAATAAAATAATAAGATCAAATAAAGATACTTATGCCGGTAACCTGGAGACCTGTTTTACTTGAGATCAATAATAACCTAACTGAACTTTTATTTCTACAGCCATTGGACATTATACCCTCATCTTTCTGTTTCTCAGGTCCTTGAATTTGGGGGGCTTACTCTTTAATTCTATAAGCTGTTTCCTCTTGGGCTTCATGTCTCCTCTCAGAACTTCCTCCACTGTTGGCCTCCAAGCACCATGTTGCCTGGCCCCCTTCTAGATCCCCAGAGCACAGGCCAATCTACCTTATTGTCAGATGGACTTTCAACTCTCATATGTCCAGCTGTGGTTTTCTTTCTGCCACACCCATACACACATGACCTTCTCTGGCCATTGCAACAGACCCTTTGCTCCCACTGAGGGCTAAGCTGTGTGATGGAACATCATCCCAAGGCTGGAAACTCTGCCCCTGCTACACAAAGGCTACTGTGTGGCAGGAGACCTTGCCAACAACCCTGCCAATCAGCATCCCCTTGAGTTAAATCAAGTCTCCTGAAAGTTAAGCCACCTCCTCACATTCCACCACCACCATAGCCCCATTGTTTGAACTACCTTGTCACCAGAATGGCCTTTGTTCAGAAAACACAAATCCCAAAATGTTTGGCCAACTCTGGACTTCTATGATTTTTGTAGTTCAGTGCACTTTTGTAACTGTCAGGATAAATGAAAAACTCTAGGACAGTAGAGTCAATATTTGGAGCTATTTTTTTGTTTCTCTGTGTTCAGTGGGTGATAGGATATCCACAATGATGCTTTACTTCTTCTGTCTCAAATTCTTTTGTGTGCTCTGTTTCCGCTACCTATCACTGCCTCTTTTCTTTTTTCTTTTTTTTCCACCAAGGTTATCTCTGGTGTTCAGTGCCTTGATGATTCCATCAGTCCTGGTGGCACTATTTTAATAAGGGGAAGGAAGAGAGGGAGACACCTGCAGCACTGCTCCACCACACTGAAGCTTCCCTCCTACAGGTGGGGATTAGGGATTTGAACCCAAGTCTCTACCAGGTGAGACTCACCTCTTTTCTTACTTAACTGATCCACACTGTCCTTTGAGGTTCAATTCAAGAGGTTTATGGAGTCTGTTCATCCACTCCCCCCATTAGTTATTTACTTTCTTCTGTTTGTACACCTATATTTCTAATTTATAAGTGTCTGTCTTCCTGCTCGGATGAAATACCTGCATTCCTAATTTGTCTTTCTAGAGTGCTGATGATTAAGAAGCACAGGAAATGCTTGCCAGAGATGTGAACCAGTGACTCCTGTGAAAGTACTGTCTAAAATCCAAATCTCAAGTATATGTAAAAATGACACGCTCATAAATATTTAGGTTGCTTGTCTAAACAAGAAGCCTTAAGAAAACATTTAATAGGGACCAGGCAGTGGTGTACCCAGTTAAGTGCACATATTACTATGCTCAAGGACTCAGGTTCAAGCCTCCATTCCCCAAGGGCACATCTGCAGGTGTCTATCTTTCTGTCCTTCTCTCTATCACCTCCTGCTCTCTGAATTTCTCTCTGTCCTACCTAATAAAAATTAGAAAGAAAAAGGTAAGGAAGAAAAAGTGGCTGCTGGGAGTGGTGGTGGTAGATTCATACCCAGTGATAACCTTGGTGACAGAAAAGAAAAGGAAGGAGGAAGAGGAGGAAAAGAAGGAGAAAGAAAATAATAATTAAAACTCAATAATACTTAATACAATAATACTAACTCATAGTTGCAACATGATTTTCCCCTTATATTTAATGAAAATGTCTCCAGTTTATTCTAGCACTCAGTGCTTTGTTATGGGGGTGAGAAGGGTCTGAAAAATGCCATGAATACATTGACATGTGTTAGAAAGAATTGGGTGTCTTGGAAAGGGCCGCAGAAAGGACAGGAAATGGTCCCATCCAGCTGTCTGCCTCCCTCTGTGCCGCCAATGTTGTAAAAGTAAATAAACACTAGAGTGGTTGAGCGTCTGTCCAATGAGGCCTGACCTTTCCTGAACTTCAGTGGTGCATGCTACAGTTTTGCTTACACTCTTTCTAATCTGTTTGGTCTAAAGCTAGGGCTGGACGCCTCCTGGCTCTAGAAGGTTCTTCAGGCAGGGACGGGCTGGCTCTTAAGTGGCTCAGCCTGGAGCCAGGCCCCTCCACAGGCATCCTGCCTGTCTTCATCCCTGGCCAACAGCACGTTCCCTTTCCTTCTTGAGCTGTGAGGCCCGAACTCAAAGTGCTCAGTGGTGTGGTGTGGAAAGAAAGGACAGAAAAAAATGTCTGCAGTTCCACAACAGTAAAGCAGACTTCCTTTTAAAAAAAAATATACTTTTATGGTTAAAGAATAGGAAGGCTATCAGGGGAGAGGATGGGATACAGAGTTCTGGTGGTGGGAATTATGCGAAGCGGTACCCCTCTTATTCTAGTGTTTTGTCAATGTATCCTTTTTATAAATAAAAAAATTAAAAATATATATACTTTTATTTATTTATTAGATAGAAACAGAGAAAAATCTAGACAAAACGAGATAGAGAGTGAGAGAGACAGACAGACACCTGAAGCACTGCTTCACCACTTATGAAGCTTAACCCCTGCAGGTGCAGACTAGAGGCTTCAACCCAGGTCCTTGTTCAGTGTGTGTACTCAACCAGATGCATCACCGCCTGGCCCCCCAAATTCCTTTTTCTCCACATCCTGGACCCTTGTCATTTTCAGTTGGGACCTTTATGCTATTCTCACAGTTATGAAGTAAAATCTCAGTGTAATTGTTATTTGCATGGAATTAATTCTTATTTCTGTTGTTGTTGCCACCAGGGTTATCTCTAGGGCTCATTGCCAGCACGATGAATCCACCATTCCCAGTGGCCTCCCCCACCCCCCCCATTTTCTTTTTCTTTCTATTTTCATCTGATAGGACAGAAAGAAATTGAGAAGGCAGAGGAGAGGAAGAGAGACCTGCTTTTCCACTTGTGAAACTGCCCCCTGCAGGTGGGGAGTAGGGTCTTGAACCCAGGTCCTTGTGCTTTTGGGTGTGCCACTGTCCATCCCCAGGGTTTATTTTTAATTGTGTATAGATATCAGTCTAGACTCAAGTAAGGTACTTCCACTTACCTCTTGTATTAAGAACCTTGATCTCTGCCCACATTCCAGCCTGTGGAAATCCAGTACTGCGCACTCAAATTCACCAACCTGGAGAGGAGCATGACTGTGGAGGGTGTGGGGTATCCCCTGTCCATCCCATCGCTCTTTCACATAATTGACCAAAGTGAATTGACTCTGGAGGCTCAGTGGGACATCTCATATCTTCCTTGTGTAGGGCCCGAAGTTTAATCTTGAGCACTGCATTCAGTGAGATGGAGTAGTGCACTTCTCTTTCTCTCTCTCTTTCTCTCTCTCTCTCTCTCTCTCTCACACACACACACGCACACGCACACACACACACACACACACACACACACACACACACACTAACAAATCATCTGGCCCTAGAATTTGTGCTTGGGCTTTCAGAAGAATCTAGGCCTCCTCAGCCTAACCCTGAGGCCCTAAAGGTCTGTCTGGGCTGAGAATGAAGGTAATGGGACATGTGGCTGGAGGGATTCTGGGTCAAGGGAAGGTGGGGGGGGGGGGCTGGATAAATGGTGGAACAAGCCTAGAAACAGAGCACTTCCAACCTCTCAGCTCTCAGTTACCCACTCTGTATTCCTTTTTGAGAAGGAGGAGGAGGTGGGGAGGGGGAAGGGAGATGAAGAAGGAGGAGGAGGTGGTGGAGAAGGAGAAACCATGTGAAAGTGCTTTATAAAGGACTGGACAAATAGTTGACTCGGATAGTGTGATGTTTTGCCATGTGTGTGACCTGGGTTCAAAACTGGCCCCACCACATTAAAGGAAGCTCCAATATTGTGATCTCTTTCACTCTCCTCCTCTGCCTCTCAGTCTTTCTGTCTATCTAAAAGAAAAGAAGAGGAGGATGAGATGGAGAGGGGGGAAAGAAATGTTATCTATTTCTTCAAGAAAATAAAGTTGAGCCTCAGTTTGCCCTAACTAGTTGTGTTTTGCTTTGTTTTGTTTTTAAGACCTATGTACTTAGCAGAAAACAAGAGCAATTCTCAGTGCTGGCACAAGGTGGTACCAAGTACTGAACTCATGGCCTGGGGGGTCTTGGGCAAGCAGGCTCTGTGCTCTAACAAACTTAACAGTCTGCCCTGGCTGGCTTTAAGGAGAACCTCCCTGGAGCTCAGTCTTCATAAGCTCTTCCTGTCTCTGGCTCTCAACTCCGCAGAGGTTTGCTGCTTTATAACAGCTGTGAAAATCAGGGGCAGATACAAAGCCCTCCTCCCACCTCCAGGAGCTACTGGAAACAAGCTTCTGACTTCTGTCTGAGTTCCTGGTCACCATCTTCCTGAAGCACCACATGGGCTGAAGCCCATCAGCACCTAACCTCTGTGGAGGATGACTGGTTCCTGGGGCTGATCTTAGCTCTAGAAGGAAACCTGGTTTTGGACAATCTAGTGTTCTATTTCATTAAACTTACATTAAAAAGAGAAAAATTAGCCTCTTGCCTGATGTATGGCATGTGAAGATCTCCCATTCTGTGAGGGATCTCTTTGTTTAAGTGATGGTTTCTTTTACTGTGCAGAAGCTTTTCAATTTGATGTAGTCCTATTGATTTGTTTATAATCCATTTGGAGTTGACTTTTGTTTCTGGTGAGATAACGTGGTTCAGTTTCATTCTTCTGCATGCTTCAGCCCAGTTTTCCCAGCACCATTTATTGAAGAGAGCCTCCTCCCTCCATTTAATAATTTGGGGCCCTTTATAAAAAAATTAGATGTCCATAGGTTGTGGAGTTTAGTTCTGGACTTTCAATTCTGTTCCAGTGCTCTGTGTACCTATTTTTTGTTCCAGTACCAGGCTGTTTTGATTTGATGACCTTATAATATAGTTTGAGATATGGGAATGTGATGCCTCCATTTCTGTTTCTTTTCATCAAGATTATTTTGGCAATTCTAGGTGTTTTCTGGTTCCAGATAAATTATTGTAATTTTTTTTCTTTTCTTTTAAAGAAACTTGATAGGGCTTTGATAGGCATCGCATAAGATTTATAATTGTAGGCCCCTACAGGACCTTGTCCTCAATGTGGATCTTTAATGGTAGGGAATATTCCATTCTCTGAAGGGAGGTTGGGCAACATACTCTACCACTCAAGAAAGATGGGTGCTGAGATTAGTGCAACCTGGAATGTTCCTAGAGGTGACCACAGAATGCAATCTCAGACCTACAAGGATGCAGAGCTTACTAGGCTCCTGTGCTGAATATGGGCCCCAGTTCAAATCAGTGGAGTTTGAAGTTAACAGTATTTATACACTTTTCCCATATTTGGGGGCTACTCTCTTCCCTGCTGCAACTTTCTAATCCTTTTTTGAACTATGACATCATCTCTCCAGACAATAACCTGGGTCCACCAGCATGTTGGCTGTCAGGCTCAGGCAAAAGCTAGTAAAGTCATGGGCTGTACCTAAAATAGATTTCCAACCTCTTCCAAAATGGAGACTCCAAATATTCATCTGCAATATACTTGCCTTTAGGTTCATGATTAGTCAACAATGTGTTCTGCTTTATATATTAACTCTTTTCAGCCAAGAGGTTCCAGATGCTACCATGACATGATGCCAACCTGACTTCCCTGGGCAGATGGTCTACCCCACCAATGTGTCCTGGAATCCTACCTCCTCAGATCCCTGCCCCACTAGGAAAAGAGAGAGGCAGGCTGGGAGTATGGATGGAATTGTCAATGCCCATATTCAGTGAGAAAGCAATTACAGAAGCCAGACCTTCCACCTTCTGTACTCCAAAATGATCCTGGGTCCATACTCTCAGAGGGACAAAGAACAGGAAAGGTTTGATCCCCTGGCTCCCCGCCTGCAGGGGAGTCGCTTCACAGGCAGTGAAGCAGGTCTGCAGGTGTCTATCTTTCTCTCGCCCCTCTGTCTTCCCCTCCTCTCTCCATTTCTCTCTGTCCTATCCAACAACAATGACATCAATAACAACAACAATAATAACTACAACAATAAAACAACAAGGGCAACAAAAGGGTATAAATAAATAAAAAAAATCTTTTAAAAAAAAAGAATAGGGAAGCTATGAGGGGGGATGAGATGGTGAGATAGGGAGTTCGGGTGGTTTAACTGTTTGCTGGGAGTATGGATCAACCTGCCAGTGCCCAGATTCAGCAGGGAAACAATTACAGAAGCCAGACCATCCACCTTCTGCACCTCATAATGTCCCTTGGACCATACTCCCAGGGGATAATGAATAGAAAAGCTATTTCCTCCTTCTGCTCCCTAAGAAGATTTTGGTTCATACTCTCAGGGAAGGGGATGGGATACTGAGTTCTGGTGGTAGGAACTGTGTGGAGTTGAACCACTCTTATCCTATCGTTTTTGTCAGTGTTTCCTTTTTATAAATAAATTTTTTTTTAAAAAATTCATAGGGCCAGGGAGAGAGTGTGGTTGCTATGCAAAAGGCTTTTGTATATGAGGCTCTGAGATACCAGTTCTAATCACCAATACCACCATAAGCCAAGACTCAGCATTACTCTGGTAATGATAATAATAATAATAATAACAGTAATAAAAAAGAAAAAGTAAACCAGTGGGGCTGGGTGGTGGCACACCCAGTTAAGTGCACATAGTACTGTGCACAAGGACCCACGCCAGGACCCGAGTTTGAGCCCCCAGCCCCCCATCTGTAGCCAGGATGCTTCAAGACCATTGAAGCAGATCTGAAGGAGTCTATCTTTTTCTCCCTCTCTATGCCACTGCCCCTCTCAATTTATTTCTGCCCTATCCAATAAAATTTTTAAGAAAAGGAAAAAAAATGGGAACCAGGAGGGGTGGATTTGCAGTGTTGGCACTGAGACTCAGTGATAATCCTGGTGGCAATAAATAAATAAATACCAGCAAAATAACTCACTTGATTAGTCACTTTGTCATGTGCTCAACCTAAGTTTGAGTTATTCCCCCACAATATTAAATAAAGAAATTTCAGTGCTTCATCTCTCCTGTATTTCTCTCTCTCTCTCTCTCTCTCTCTCTCTCTGTCTCTCTGTGTCTATCTATTTTTATACCTGAAAAAGTTAGCAAGGAAGCCATGGTGTGGCTTAATAAGTGGTTCAGTGGATCAAGCATTAGTTTCTCAGGCCCTGAGTTCAGTCCACAGAATTACATGTGTAAATAGGTGCAGCCCACTTTGGAAATATGTATGGAGAGTTCAGCCTTCTTCCTCACTGTGGTAGAACTGTGCGTGACGGAGAAGTCTCTATAAAAGTCTACAATGGCATTGAAACTAAGATCGAAAGCCTCTAGTTGAGGAAACATTTATGCTACTCCTGGGAGACAATCATCGACCAGATCTGTGAGAAACAAGCCAGGAGACTCACAGCCCAGCCTCCATCAGAGGGTGGTGTGGAGTGTCTATACTCAGTCAGAAAATTCAGGGGTTAGGGTGGAGTGAGCCTGGGGGAAGATTCAGTGAGTGTGAAGTGGACATTTGCAAATCTAGTATGTGGTATCTTGCAGATATCATCTCTCCATATAGCTTCTCCCTGGACACTTAGTCCAGACACAATATTGCTCAGTAAATCAGAGGGTGCAAGAAGGTGGCAAGTTACAGATGTTATCATGATGCTATCTTGACTTCCCTAGGCAGAAGACCTCACCAATGTGACCTGGAAACTCACTTCTCCAGAGCTCTACCCCATTAGGGAAAGATAGAGAAAGGCTGGGGGTATGGATCTACCGGACAATGCCCATGTCCAGTGGAGAAGCAATTACAGATGCCAGAACTCCCTCCTTCTGCTCCCTAAGAAGATTTTGGTCCATACTCTCAGAGGAGAAATGATAGGGAGAAGATGACCAGAGGGCTCTGAACTCTAACTCCATCAGGAACCAGAGAGAGGAGGAAAAAGGGAGAGAATTTGTATGTGATAATAGGTGTATGTGTGTATGTGTGACTTGGAAGGGAAGAGAAGATGGAACCATAGGGGAAAATACATATAAATATAGACAGATAGTTATAGTAATAATAGTTAACCCATATTTACCACTTTAAGAGAACTTCTGTAGATTACAATGGAGGGATTAGGGATTCAGAACTCCAGTGGTGGGAATGGTATGGAGTTGTACCCCTGTTATCTTGCAATTTTGCAAGCCAATATTAAATCACTAATAAAGAGAGAGGGAGGGAGAGAAAGAAAGAGAGAGAGAGAGAGGAGAGAGAGAGACAGAGAGGAGAGAGAGAGAGAAAGAGAGAGAGAACACATAGTTTCTCCATGACATACTCATTGCAGAGGCTTGAACCTGGAGCCTCATGTATGCGAATCTTGTGCTTTACAACAGAGTCTCAATCTCTCTCTCTCTCTCTCAGAAAATAGTTAAATCTTTTTTAAAAGTGTAAGCAGAGACCACAACCCCAGAAGATAAAGTATCAGCTCAGCCTTTAACAGGGGAAATTTTAACAGTTTTAGAAATACACACACACCAAAAAAAAAAAAAAAAAAAAAAAAAAAACACTACTGGTAACATGACAAGCTCTGGAAGAGTGGCCTTCATCATGAAACTAAAGAAGCTCACACTTAGCTGTGTGAGCTTATATTGAGACCATGCTGAGGAGCTGGCCATGAATGAGTAGATAGTGACCTTCTCATCTGAGCTTGTGTCATATTCTTGTTTATAACCCCTTCCCCAGCCACAGATTCTGTATAAGCTTCAAGGACAGTGGAATCTAAATTTGTCTGCGACAAGTTGTATCCTTCTAGTTTTTGTGCTCAAAGACTTATTGTTATAACTTATATCTGTTACCAAATGACCTGAGTTTCCCTGAAAATAACTACTGGGTGGTTTTGCTCATACGTGCAATATAAAGAATTTTTAAAGCGCATGAACTTGCAAAAAATAAAATTAAATTAAAAAGTAACAAAGCTGTTGCTGATACTTTGTGAAAACTGTGGTTGTTATCCTTGAGAGAAAGGGAAAGAACTTAGGGGAAGGGTGACAGAAGGGCACAGAACTATGGTGGTGGGTGCAGTGTGGCACTATAAATCATTATTAAGTCACTAATAAGAATAAATTTTCAAATGAATAACTTTGGCTCAGGCAATGGTTCACCTGGTTAAGTGCACACATAACCATGTGTAAGGACCCAGGTTTGATTTGAGCCTCTGCTCCCACAGCAGGGGTGAAATCTCATGAATGGTGGAGTGGGTCTGCAGGAGTCTCTGTTTTTTTCTTCTCCATTTCCCCTCTTCCTCTCAATTAAAAAAAAAAACTTTAGTCCAACCCCTGTGGATAGTAGTCTGGAGAACTCTCAGGAGGCTAGAAATGGATCTACCTTATGACCTTACAATTCCTCTCAGGAACCAAACACACCCAATCAAGATTTGCTCATACATGTTCATAGCAGCATAATTTGTAATAGCCAAAACCTGAAAGCAACCCAGGTGTCCAACAACAGATGAGTGGGTGAGCAAGTTGTGGTATATATACACAGTGGAATACTACTCAGCTATTAAAACTGGTGATTTTACCATTTTCAGCCCATCCTGGATGAAGCTTAAAGAAATCATGTTAAGTGAGATAAGCCAAAAACAGAAGGATGAATACCAAATGATCTCACTCATGGAAAGAAGTTGAAAAACAAGAAAAGAAGGGAAAACACAAAGTGGAACTTGGAGTGGAGTTGGTGTATTGCACCAAAGTAAAAGACTCTGGGGTAGGTGGTGAAGAGAGTTCATGTCCTAGAACAGGATGACAGAGGACTTAATGGTAGTTGTGTTGTTATGTGGAAAACTGGGAAATGTTATGCATGTACAAACTATTGTATTTACTGTCAACTGTAAAACATTAATTCCACAATAAAAAATAAATAAAAAAAATAGAAGGAAAAAAAAACGAAAGGAAATAGCTGCCAGGAGAGGTGGATTTGTTGTGCATGCATGGAGCCCCAACAGTAACCCTGGTGGCAATAAATAATAATAAATATAAGTGTATATATATATATATGTATATATATATGTCTACCATAAAGATGACCAATAAGTTAGTAAGAAAAAAAATACACACACACACACACACACATATATATATATACATATACGTTAGCAGGGCAATACAAATGAATGCATATTTTCTTTGAAAAGGTCAACTGCACAAGAAGAGGATTGTTTGCCAAATGGAGTAAAAGATTACCAGTAAACTTGCCTACTGGGTCACACACTCTCATACAGCTCAGAACCTGAAACTTGAGATTCAAACCAGACTCATAATTTAGTCATAGAACTTAGCCACACAGGACACCAGCATCTAGGATGAGGTATCTGAAGAATGGATGTTCACTGCCCAAGTGTACAGTCTGGAGACGTCCTGCCTTCAACCTCAGAGAAGGTTAACAAGTCCACTTCTCCCAAGAGTCTCAGGTTGGAAAGTGGAGAGCTGAGTGAGTTTCAGTGAGGAAGTGAGGGAGTGAAGTTCTGGGTCTCTCTCATCCCAAAATTGCCCCATCCTCCTTAACCACTGTGGAGGGAAGGGGGTATCATGAGTCAAAGGAAATACTGGGGAGGGAGGAGGAGATGTGAGTCCTTTTTCTTCAGCCTGAGGTGCCTCAATATCTTTCCTCCACTCTGGCCACATCTTCCATCCAAGATGGCCACCCTTTCCTCTGCACACCCACCTCACACCACGTGTGCCTCTACTCCACCTCTACAGATTATGTGGGAGACTTTCCTATCTGTCTGACATGGCCTGTGGTTTCCCCAACCCTGACTCGCATCTGCACCCCAGGGTGTGGTGTAACAGAGGGTGCCCGGTGAGGTGGTGGTTAGGTGAGTAGCAGATCTGGGTGCCCAAGAGCGACTCCTTCTCCAGTGCTTCCTGAGTCAGAAGCAAGACCCTCCTTGGGTCCTGAAGTAGAATCGTGCATGGGGGTTTCAGGTGCTGGATTCAAAGCTGGGTGCCTGCAACTATGGGAAACCCAGAACTGACAGACTGTGTAGGCCTTGCAGCAGAGCCGAATCCTCCCCCAGTTGCAAGGAGGACACTGCCAAGCTGCTGGAGGCTGTGTGCATGTGGTGGCAGGCAGGCTAGACTGGGGAAAGCATAAGACATGAAGGAGAAGTGACAGGAAAGCAGAGCTGAAGACTGAGCATCCCCTCGGCTCAGTAGAGGGACAGGGTCTCCACCAGATACAGCGCAGTCACCAGGATGGCTGTTCCAGTGGGCTACGCACCATACCAGCATGGGGCTATAGCCTGTTTAATTCCCTGATACAGAACAACTGAAAGGTTAAAATAAGAAAATAAAAGTAAAAAACAGGGGTGGGCCTGTGAGAATGGCATACATCAGAAATGATAGCAACAACAAATTCTGGAGAGGTTGTGGGGACAAAGGATCCCTCCTTCACTGCTGGTGGGAATGTCTATTGGTCCAACCTCTGTGGAGAGCAGTGGAGAACTCTCAGGAGGCTAGAAGTGGATCTACCCTATGACTTTGACCTTCCTCTCCTGGGAATATATCCTAACGAACCCAGCACACCCATCCAAGAAGATTTATGTATACCTGTGTTCATTGCAGCACAATTTGTAATAGCCAAAACCCAGAAGAGTCCAACAGCAGATGAATGGCTAATAATGTTTCATACACAATGGAATGCTAGTCAGCTATTAAAAATGATGAATTCAGCTTCTTCACCTCATCTTGGATAGAGCTTGAAGGAATCATGTGAAGTGAGATCAGCCAGAAAGAGAAGGATGAATATGGGATGACCCCACTCACAGACAGAAGTTGAGAAATAAGAGCAGAAGGGAAAACACAAAGCAGAACTTGTACTGGCTTTGTTGTATTGCATCAAACTGAAGGACTCTGCGGTGGGGGGAGTGTTCAGGTCATGGAACATGATGGTGGAGGAGGACCTGGGTGGTGTTGGGATTGGGGTTAGTGTTTTGTGGAAAACTGAGAAATGTTACATGTGTACCAACTATTGTATTTTACTGTCAACTATAAACCATTAATTGCCTGCAGTAAAGAAAAAGAAAAAAGAAATGGTTGGAGAGCCTAGTGGTGGCTCACCTGGTTAAGCACACACATTACAGTGTGTAAGGACCCAGATTCAAGCCCCCAGTTCCCACCTGAAGAGGAGGGAGCTTTATAAGTGGTGAAGCAGGGCTGAAGGTCCCTATCTGTCTATCTATTTATCTCTCTATCTATCTATATCTCTATCTTGCCCTTTTCTCTCAACTTTTCTCTATCCAAAATAAGTAAAATATAGATTTTTTTAAAAAGGAAAAAGAAACAAGACTGAAAAGGGATAGCATAAAGAAACATTATAATACTATGTGTCTCCTAGACACCAATCAAGGGGAGATGAGAGGTTGTGCCCATGTGTTAAATACTATACTGTAAACCATTGGCCACCCACCAACCACTACCACTGAAATGTTTTAAAAAGAACAAAGAAATGGGGGTGGGATTATTGTGTGGGAACACATGTAAGATCATCCCAAGTTTCTCAAGCAGAGGTGGACAGCGGTGGACCTGGGCTTCTGAGATGAATGACGGACATCAGAAGTTCCATTACAGGGTAGGGAAGCAGGCTGGTAGGCAGGCCTGACCTTCCATAGTGCCCCAGACTTGCCTGCAGAGCCATCCCCAAGGCTCGGTGTTCTGATGTCGCCATCTAGTGGCAAGAGGAGAAAGCAACACCCTCTCCACACATTGATAGTTGAAATTTTTTTCTCTGATCTTGCACATCGAAAATGCCTTTTAAAAGCTTGTTGACAGCTGGTGAGATAGCATAATCGTTATGCAAATAACTTTCAATATTGAGGCTCCAAAGTCCCAGGTTCAATCACCAACACCACTATTAGCCAAAACTGAGCAGTGTTCTGGTCTCTCTCTCTCTCTCTCATCAAAATAAAATAAAAATAAAATGGTGGTGGGAATTGTGTGGAATTGTACCCCTCTTATCTAATGGACTTGTTGATCATAATTAAAGCAATTTTTAAAAAGTGAGGTCTAAGTGTTGGCACAGCCAGTACAGCATATGTGTTACTATGCCCAAGGGCCGGAGTTCAATCCCCCAGGTCCCACCTTTAGAGGGAAAGCTTCACAAGAGGTGGGGCAAAGCTACAGTTCTCTGTGTGTGTGTGTGTGTGTGTGTCTCTCTCCCTTCTTTCTCAATTTCTCTGTTTCCATGCAATAAATAAAATATAAAAATTAAAAAATATTTTTAAAAGTGAAAAGTTTCTAGGTTCAATCCCTAGTGCCAGAGCTGAGCAGCGCTCTCTCACTCTCTCCATATACATATGTATATATAACCCCTCTTACCTAATGGACTTGTTGATCATAATTAAATCAGTTTTTAAAAGGTATGGTCTAGGAAGTTGGGCGGTAGTGCAGCGGATTAAACACAGGCGCTACAAAGCACAAGGGCCAGTGGAAGAAACCCGTTTCGAGCCCCCGGCTCCCCACCTGACTGGGAGTCGCTTCACAGGTGGTAAAGCAGGTCTGCAGGTGTCTCTCTTTCTCTCCCCCTCTCTGTCTTCCCCTCCTCTCTCCATTTCTCTCTGTCCTATCCAACAACAAAGACATCAATAACAACAACAATAAAACAAGGGCAACAAAAGGGAATTAATAATTTTTTTTTAAAAAAAGAATTTTTTAAAAAGTGAGGTCTAGGTGTTGGCATAGCCAGTGCAGCATATATGTTACTTTGCTCAAGGACCGGAGATATTATCACTAAAATAAAATAAATAAAATGTGCATCAGTGCTAGAGTTCAGATTCTTTTGTGGCATTTATGAGGCGGAAGACATCAGGTTCTCAGGGGCTCATACTCCCCACTTGCAAAGTAGGAACAATTGTTGTGCTGGCAGAGACTGAGTGAGGGGAATAGCAGGCGAACTAATGAGCAGGTGGCCAAGTGGCGCATCCTGAAAGCTCAGGATTTGGTTCCCAGGCACCAAGGCCCTGATATCGCGATACTTTAGGACCACACCATCCTACCTCTTCCAGGATAGCACTTGTCAAGCACCCTTGAAAGTTATGCGGACTCAGATATTCCAGACACCTAACAAATAGAAAAAACTGAGTATTCGGGATGAAGACAGTCATTTTTCCATGGCCTCTGCGACTAGCCTGCAGTTCTAAAGCCTATCCCAGACACACTGGCTCGTGGGGCTGAGAGTTATTCCAAAAGCCCTTCCCCCAGTGCGATCACTCAACCGATGAATCATTTGGCAATCCACTGTGTTTGAGGGTTGTGATTCCAATAGACTACTACTCAGCTATTTTAAGAAGGAACAAAGAAGACAAAAATCCTGCCTTTTAGAAGGTGTTAACTTTAGAACATAAGTCAGACTAAGAAAGAACAAGAACATTATGATTTCTCTCTTATGGGGAAGACAGACAAAATCTGTGAGGAAGCAAAATACAATAAAACAGAAAGGTTAGCAAAAGGGAAAGGAGATGGAGGAGGTAAATGAACTAAAAGGGAGAAGGATGAAAACCAGACGTTTGGAGGTGATTACAATATACTGAGTTAGGAAAGTCATGACTTTTTTTTTCTGTTTTTTTTTGTGCAAAACTTCATCATGACTTTTCCAGCAACCCAACAGTAGGCACACAGATGTTCTATATAATGCTATATGCCTAAAGCCTATAGAAGACTGCATATACAAATTCTGCTTCCATTAAAAAAAAAACGCTATCTGAAGGGGTTGCAGTAATTTTCTCTTGAGATTGGTGGACTAAAGAGCTATCCTTTGCTCCTGGAACCAGTTCAAGATTCTTCTAAGATCCTGCACAACTGCTTTTAGTCACACATCTATTCTCTCTCCTCCTGTATGTGCCCTCCCCCACTCCCCAGCCCTCAGTGAAATCAGATTATAGTTTAACAGGGATGCCCCTCCCAGCTCTGGAGCTACATAGTTGCGAAGCATAGAGGCTCCTTGCTTCCCCAAGGCCACTTGATTGGAGACCAATATTTGTTGGTGAGTCTGGTGCCCAAGACAGAGGAGTAAGACCATGTCACACTCAAGTTCACACACCCTGGAGGAACAGCCCCAGGGAGCTGTTCCCCAGAAGATGATGTGCTACTCCTTTCATAGAAATGGTTTGCCCAGGGGGAAAAGTTACAATTCTAGAAATTTCCTAACATGAGGCAGTAGGCCAGGGCCACCAGCATCCTCCCTACTGTCCCAGACTGTCCTGCATGGCCTGAAACTCTGACTGCCAAACCCATTTCTTGCAGGGCTCCCTGCACTTCCCAGGAGATGATGGGTGCTTTTGGAAAAACCTGTCTGTCACTTGGGTTTGTGTCTTTCTTCCTGCCCCCGAGGACTGACTGGTCCTTCTACTCTCTCTCTTCTCTCCATTCCACCCTGTAATTAGGGCTCCAATCACCCTTGCCAGTCCCTCTTCCTTTGTGGCCACATCTGCACCCTCCCCTCTCTGTCCCTACCCTTGGAACAGCCATCCCCCAACCTGCAACAAGTTGCAGAACTTGGGAGGTTATCCCTTTCTCCCCCACCTCCCCAGATCAGCCCCACAGCAAGCCCTGCCCCACTTGCAGGGCACAGTCTCACCTGGCTGCCTGCTTGTTCCTCTTCCTGAGTAGTGTACCTATGGCCTAAAGTCAGCCCAGAGTCCCAGCTGTGGCACGGCTCTTCTCTGACTTGGCTTCTGGTCCACTAATTGAGAAAACTATGCAGAGATGAAAGAGCCACACAGGAACACAGAGGAGAAAGTAAATCTATAGTACAGTGTCCTCCTAAAACTCAGTCCCTCAGGGACACATCAGCAAAGTGGGCCCAGCATTAACTATCTCACAGGTGGCTGAGAGGATGAAGCACAACTGCAGCTCCCAGCCCTGCAGGGTGCGAGAAGGGCCGCCAGGCCTGCCTTTACTCCCTTGTCAGCTGTAGCCACCAGAATCCAAAGTACCTGAACTGTTCCCCAAGTCCCATACTGCATTTCCACCAAGCACTGAGGTTGAAGCCTTAACCAGGTAGATTTTCCATGGCCATAGCCTGTTTGTGCTCTTGTCAGGGTTGGAGGTGCAGGATACCCAAAAGATTATTCATATAGTCTAGTTCTTTGTCCAGAGGTGACTTTCCCCTGAACACACACCACTCTAGGAGTCTGCATGGCCCAGCAAAAAGCCCTCCCTTCAGTCCCTAGGTCCTTTTATCAGCAAGGTTGGCAAAACATCAGGAAGTCCAGATACAACAGGATAGGTTTGGGTGGGAAATAGAACAAACAATGAGGTAAATGATTAAAGGACTTAAAATATAGGGTGTGGCAGCTGATTCTGAAGATAGTAGATTTAAATTCAGCATATGAATGACTTTGACTTAGCAGTGCCTTACTGATATTCTTCTTCCATATTCAAGGTTATGACTTTTGTATCCAGGAGCTATGGCTGCCTGAGGGCTTTTGCCCAATAATCCAGCTATGTTTGAGGAATATGCAGGTAGATTACTAGAGACAGAGTCTTTCAGGTACTGGGTTAGACAATGAATCTGAAGTTCTGTATATCTGATATGAATATTCCTCCAACACTCTTGGGATTGCAGGAGACCACCCAAAATCCTTGGGCACCCTGCCTCCCATAGAAGCCATAGAAGAACTCAGAGAAGTCACTAGTCTTTACTCCTATAGCATGTAACCTAGAGCCTGCATGCTCATGCCGCCAGTGGGCCTGACCCTGTGACTACACTTGACCAGCCCTGTATCAATAGCATCTGCAGGACATCCCAGATGCAGGCAGTTCTGCACCTGTGAGCAGATTCCATACATACAGGGTTACCATGAACCCACTCCCTACACACACACACACACACACACACACACAGACCTCAGCTAAGCCTCCCCTGCTGTGCAACAGGGTCCCCCAGGAATGACAGAGCACTGGTCACAACCAGGAGACCTAATAGGTGCCCATCAGGGAAGATAAAGAAGGAAGGTATGACCAAGCTTCCTGAGTGGTACCCTTTGTTCTATGGAGACTCTCACCTTCTCCATCCATCTTCATTGATGAGCACAGCTCCTCCCCCTGCCATGAAACCCTTCATTAGCAGAGATTCTCCCAGCTCTGTGCTCCCTCTTGCTGCCATGTTATTCTACAACATGGTCTTCCAGACAGATAAAAAATGTGTCCTAATTTCACTGGTAGAAGAGTCCCTGGGCTGACCTTAGTCAGCTGAAAGTTCAAAGAAAGTTCTTCTGGAGAGGACATTCCTCCTCTATGGCTCATTCATTCCTGGGGCTGGTGTGAAATGGAGTAGGAAAATTAGGGCAGCTGTTCCAAGATGCACAGAAACCTCAACTGGGAATTCTGGCACCTGCTAAGCTCTGCAGTGGGAACACACAAGGCACCTCTCAACGGGGAGCTGACATATCATTTTACTTGGGGCATTTTGAAAGTAAAAATTTGTGAAATATTTCATGATAATTGGAAGGGAGGGAGAGAGACTTTGCATTTTCAATGCTGATGGTATGAGATTTATTCTTGAATAACAACTCTTGCCTAATAGCTCCCCTGCCCCTCACTCCATGGTTACATTTTGCTATTGTCAAGTTCTTCACTTATATGCTATAATTTTGACTCCCATAATACTCTTTTTAAAAATATGTATTTAATTTTATTTATTTATTTAAAGTAGAGATAGAAATTGACAGGCAGAAGAGGGAGGTAGAGAGAGAGAATCTGTGGTACTGCTTCCTTACTTGTAAAGCTTCTCCACTTCAGGTAGGCACTGAGGGTCTAAACCCCGTCCTTGCACACTGTATCAATAGCATGTGTGCTCAACAAAGTGTGCCACTGCCCAGCCCCAAAATTCTTAACAACTGTGGTGCACCTGGTAAAGTACACATGATACCATGTACAAGAACCCAGTTTCAAGCCTCCAGTCTCCATCTACAGGGGGAAAGCTTCACAAGTGGCGGAGCAGTGTTGCAGATATCTCTCTGTTACCCTTTCCATTTCTTTGTGTCGCTATCAGAAAAGAAGAAGGGAAAAAGCATGTCACTGGGAGTGGTAGATTTTTTTGTAGACAATGAGCCCCAGTGATAACCCAGGTGGCAAAACAAAACAAAACAAAAAGCTGTCATTGCAGGTACTATTGAGCCCTTTTACAGATCTGGCAAGGTTAAGGAACTTTCTCCCAGACTCCCTTAAAGTTTTCTTTTGGGGGTCCGGCCATAGCACAGTGGGTTAAGCACACATGGTGCAACGAGCAGGGACCCACCTGCGGCGTGTGGGGGGGGTCGCTTCACAAGCGGTGAAGTGGGTCTGCAGGTGTCTCTTTCTCTCCCCCTCTCTGTCTCTCTTCCTCTTTCCATTTCTCTCAGTCCTATCCAACAACAAGGACATCAATAACAACAATAATAATAACCACAACAATGATTTAAAAATTAAGGCAACAAAAGGGGAAAAAATAGCTTCCAGGAGCAGTGGATTTGTGGTGCAGGCACCGAGCCCCAAAATAACCCTGGAGGCAAAAAATAAATAAAATAAATAGAGTTTTCTTTCAGACCATAATTTACTAAGGTCCATAGAATCTTCACTAAGCTCATTTCAAATCATTATGGTTCCTTCTCCTAGGTCCATTGTTTAATTATCCTGGTCATTTTTGTACACATATGCTAGAAAGCCCCTCGGAAAACTCAATAGTTAGAAGTATCTGCTAAAAAAAAAAACTGTCAAGGGGAGTTGGGTGGTAGTGCAGCGGGTTAAGAGCAGGTGGCACAAAGCACAAGGACCGGTGTAAGGATCCCAGTTCCAGCACCCGGTTCTCCACCTGCAGGGGAGTTGCTTCACAAGCAGTGAAGCAGGTATGCAGGTGTCTTTCTCTGCCCCTCTCTGTCTTCCCCTCCTCTCTCTATTTCTCTCTGTTCTATCCAACAACAATAAAAAGCAAGAGCAACAAAAGGGAATAAATCAATAAATAAATATTTCTTTTAAATACTGAAAAAAAAAAACCTGTCAATTATTGTGGCCCAGGAAGTGGTGCAGTGGAGAAAGCATTGAAGCTTCAGGCATAAGGTCCCATATTCAATCCCTGGCATAGTATGTGTCAGAGTGAAGCTGTGGTCCTTTCATTAATAAATATATATTTTTTAAAAATTTAATGCTACTATTTAAAATGACTTTGTAAATGCTGGCTGGCAAAGTATAAGAAGCCCATATAGAACAGTCCAGCACTGCCAAAGAAAGGCTGATCTGGACTCACCTGGCCAGAATGAGTATGGGGGTGTACATGTCTTAGCAGAAGTGTGTTGGGTGTGTAGTGTGTATTTGCATGTTCATGTCAGTGCATGTTTACCAGTATTTTCAAGTGTAATGTTCTTCCTCCCAACATGCCTAGAAGATATCAGTGGGTTTTCTAGCTGAGTTTACTGTGTTCTGCCAAAACAAAGTGTGGCTTTTTCCACTGAGCTTTTGGAGTAAGAACCAAGTCAGTGTACTCTGCTGCATGCCTATGCACACTATCAGAGTGACTTCTGTGAAGCAGAAGCTCAGAAGCAGCTTGTGGAATACGAGGCCCATTTAAACCATCTAGTCTGTACCATTACCATGCAAATTTATACAGAGGTGCGAAAATTCTTCCACAGGTCCGGGTAGATAGCATAATGGTTATGCAAATAGACTCTTATGTCTGAGGCTTCAAAGTCCCAGGTTAAATCCCTTACACCATCATAAATCAGAGCTGAGCAGAGCAGTCCTCTGTTAAAAAATAATAATAAGTAATTGCAAAAAAAAAAAAAAAAAAAAGATGGAGAGCCACAAAAGCTGTAGAAGACCATAAGATGTAACGCTCCCTGGGGCCCTAGTCAGGGAGTCCTGAAATTCCCAAACAGACATGATGGGCCTAGACCTTGAACAAATCCCTCTCTGTTGTTACTGGTCATCTCTATCAGGAACAAAACAATAGACCCCTTTGTGGGCCCCAATAGACCTTGCCCTCGACTTGGATCAACAACAGTAGAGAATGTTCTCCATCCTCCAAAGGGAGGATGGGCAACATACTCTGTCTTCCACCTGAGGAAGATGGGTTCTGAAATTGGGGCAGCTTGGAACGTTCCTACTCATGACCACAGAATGTGAGCTCAGATCTACAGGGATGCAGAGGTCACATAGGCTCCTAGGCTGAATATGGGCCCCAGATCAGATCAAATCGATGGGGTTTACAGTCAACACCTTTCCCATATTTGAGAGTTACTCTCTCTTTCCTGATCCAGCTTTCTGGTCCTTTTTCCAGCCATGACATCATCTCCCAGATAATAACTTGGGTCAACCTGCTTATCAGACATCAGGTTCAGGGAAAATAATAATAATAATAATAATAATAATAAAGTCATGGGCCCTTTGGAATATAACTAAAATAGGCCTACTAACTATCTACAAAATGAAGACCCCCAAATCTTCATCTGCAACAGTCCAGCCTTTAGGTTCATGATTAGTTAAGAATTTGTTTGGCTTTATATGTTAACTCTTCTTTTAGCCACCAGGTTCCAGATATTACAGTGATGCCAACTGGACTTTCCTGGGCTGACAACCCCACCAATGTCTCCTGGATCCCTATTTCCCCAAAGCCTCACCCCACCAGGTAAAGAGAGAGATTGGGCTGGGAATACCTATCGACCTGTCAATGCCCATGTTCAGCAGGGAAGCAATTGCAGAAGCCAGACCTTCCATCTTCTGCACATCATAATGTCCCTTGGTCCATTCTCCTAGAGGGATAAAGAATAGAAAAGCTATCAGGCGAGGAGATAGGATACAGAGTTCTGGTGGTTGGAATTGTGTGGAGTTGTACCCCTCTTATTCTATGTCAATGTCTCATTTTTACACATAAAAATTATTAAAATATATATATAATAAAATTTTTTAATGTAACCCTCCACACTTTACAGAGGCTGAAACAGGGGGGCTGATAGAGTTGCAGTGATTTATTCAATGTCACTATCACTTGAAATCAGCAGATAGTGGCCAGGGAGCTTCTGTGCAACGCTCGGTCCCTTCCAGCTGTTCCTGCATTCTCGCCCTGCCCAGGGAAATGGAACAGCAGCCCCTTTGTTAGAGATGCTGATGAGAAAGTGCCACTACTAAGCACCCACACAGCTGGCAAGGATGGTCTGCAGTCCTCAGGGCAAGATGGGAGAGCCACTCCCTCCAGAATCACCTTAAACCACCACTCTGTAGCCTCAGGCTCCTGCAGGTCACATGCTTCCTGTCCAAGGAGCCCAGCTGTGTTTAGAAAGACAAAAGGGGAAAAGATTTAGATACAGAATTGCTCTGTTATCCAAGTACTGCTAGATAAGTTAGGCATGCCAAAGCACCATCAGGAAAGAAAGGAAGAGAGAAAAAAAAGAAGAAATGAAGGAAGGAAGGATAGAAGGAAGGAAAGAAGGAAGGGAGGGAGGGAGAGAGTGAGGGAGGGAAGGAGGGAGGAAGGAAGGAAGGAAGGAAGGAAGGAAGGAGGAAGGAAATGGAGGTAAGGAAGGAAGAAAGGAAGGAAGGAAGGAAGGAAGGAAGGAAGGAAGGAAGGAAGGGAGAACGGAGGGAGGGATGGGGAGGAAGGAAGGAAAAATAAAAAACAGCATCCTTAACCAGCAAAAAACTGTGAATGAGGTCTGAGAATCCAAGTTTTTTCCAAAAAGAAAAAGAAAGAAAGAAAGAAAGAAAGAAAGAAAGAAAGAAGAAAGGAAAAAAGAGAAAAAAATATCTTTATGCAAAAGTGAATTTTGAGTCAAATGTGGCAACGTTTGAAATAAGGGAATTCTCCAAGAATGCTATTTTTGCACTTTAGTTTCTTTGTTCTAGCCATAATGTTTCTTATGTGGGTATGTATATATGTGCAAAATATAAGGACTAAACATTTCAAAGAACTGCTAAATCAATTCCAGAAACCCTGTGCCATGAAGCTTAAAATAAGATCAAGTTTTCTATATTATTTCAAGCTATTTCCAGCCAATTTATTTTCCATCACACTCCCATGGTCTATGTTTTCATTTATATTTTAAGCTAAGGTTCTTTTTTCCTGAAACCTCCCTTGCACATCACAAGTTTTTAAATGTGTTTTGTGTAAAATATGTTGACAACTGCAGCATAATTTGATGTAATAATTAAAGTGCCTGACATTCAAATCATTTCCCAAGATTATTTATAGAAAATGTAGGAGCAAAATGGGTTTCTTTGAAGGGAGAATCAGTAAGTAGATTTTATTAATTCACTTTCACGCAAGTTGTTATTCTTAATTCAGCCATCATCGATTTATACAGACTTCTCAGACTAAATTAATAAGGCATTCTTAATGTGGAAAGCCTGCTGACAAGAACTGGTTGGATTGGTGTTTTGCCTGTGGCTGGCTGCTGGCAGGGAAAAATAGCACAGATCTCTTGAAAGCAGTTTGTCTGTGTGAGGGCTGATGCCAATAAAGCTGGCAACCCAACTTGAGCAGCACTGTGCTAACAACTGTCACACAAGGATTTGATTCACAGCTTGCAGTTAATAGAAATTTCAAACAGAACTAAAAAGCCATCAACTTGGTTGCAGTGAATGCTACTCCAGAACAAAATACAGGGACCTGAGAGATAGGTCACAGGTAGAACGCCTGAACTACATATGTGCACAGCCCAGGTTCTGGTCCCTATGGAGGTGCTATGGCAGTGGAAGAAGCTCTCGTATGGTGGCCTGTCTGCAAGTCTGTCTGTCTGTCTGTCTATCTATCTATCTATCTACCTACCTACCTACCTACCTATCTATCCATCTATTTATATCTCTTTCTCTAGATGAATGAACAGTGGCCTGGAGTGATGAAATTGTGTATGCACAAAACTCTAAGTGTACACACACACACACACACACACACTATATATATATAATTATGTGATTACTATATAGACAATATAGCAGTGGTGATGAGTGACTCATCAGTAAAGCACCTCTTACATGCTTGAAGCCTGGCTTTGATCCTTAGCACAGTATAAAATGATGACACTATGCTCTGTTCTCTATCTCTGTCTGTCTTCACCCTAAGATCCCTGTCCTCATCTGCGCTATTCCTACTCTTTGGTTCCTTTTTATTAAATATTTTGTCTCGTTTTATATTTTACCACCTTTTAGCCACCAAGTTGCTGATGCTGCTATGATTCCATCCTGACTTTCCTGGGCAGACTACCTCACCAGTGTGTCCTGGAACCTCACCTCTTCAGAGCCCTATCCCAATAGGGAAAGGTAGAAACAGGCTGGGGGTGTGGATCCACCTGCCAATGCCCATGTCCAGTGGAGTTGCAGTTACAGAAGAACTCCCACCTTCTGCACTCCATAAAGAATTTTGGTCCATACTCCTAAAGGAGGAGAAATGTTAGGGGAAGATGACCAGAGAGCTCTGAATCCCAATTCCATCAATACCTGGAGAGAGGAGAGGAAAAAAGGAAAGACACTCATAAGTAGTAATAAGTGTATGTGTGACTTAGGAAGAGAGGGCAGGACCATAAAAACAAATGAGAAAATATTTAAACATATAGATAGTTACATTGTTTTGCTATATTTGTTTTTTTTTATTATTTTTTATTTAAGAAAGGATTAGTGAACAAAAACATAAGATAGAAGGGGTACAACTCAACACAATTCCCACCACCCAATCCCCAAAATCCCCCCCCTCCCATGATAGCTTTCCCATTCTCTAGCCCTCTGGGAGCATGGACCCAGGGTCGTTGAGGGTTGCAGAAGGTAGAAGGTCTGGCTTCTGTAATTGCTTCCCCGCTGAACATGGGCGTTGACTGGTCTGTCCATACTCCCAGTCTGCCTCTCTCTTTCCCTAGTAAGGTGTATCTCTGGGGAAGCTAAGCTCCAGGACACATTGGTGGGGTCTTCAATCTAGGGAAGCCTAGCCAGCATCCAGGTGGCATCTGGAACCTGGTGATTGAAAAGAGAGTTAAGATATGAAGCCAAACAATTTGTTGAGCAATCCTGGATCCCAAGCTTGGAATAGTGGAGAGGAAGTGTTAGGGAGGTACTCACTGAAAACTCTAGTGTACTTCTGATTTCAGGTATATATTTTGCAGTAGTTTATGGATACGTGTGCACATAAGCTCTCTCTCACAGAAACTGGTGTATATCTAGATTATGGGACTTTGTTAGAAAGTGAATTACCTGAGATGAAATTAGAGTGTACTATAAAAGGAAAGGTCTCACCCAAGTAATGATGTTGAAGGGTTGTCATTCCACACGTGAAGTCTCTGGATACAGTCTGAGGTGAAGCATATTGAGGTGGCAATCGTTGCTTTGGTTAGGTTGTGATCGGCGGATGCAATATTATTTGGTTCGGATTGGGAGATGCATACAGGAAAGTGGGTCCTATCCAAGGGTTCCAGGACTGGGGGAAGTAGGGGCTCTATAGTAAAGATGTGAGGTTCCTGCTGTCTTAAGGTTCAAAAAGACAATCGATTGTTAATATTATCATCACTTTATTTGTTAATTGGGTTAACTTTGAAAAGTCCCTTTGTTATGGTTTGCTGTACAGTACCCAGTATCTTGTATATAGCTGTGCTATTGGATGCTTCTAATCTACTTGGTCTAGGCTTTTGAGAGAGTCCGCATATCAAATACACAGCCTATATATTAAAAAGATTCAGTTTGTCTTTTGAGAAACTTTGAGACATACAATTGATTTCCCCCTCTCATATTAATTAACTACTGATTTATATGTCTACATTTTGCTAGGAGTGTACATAAACACCATTCCCACCACCAAAGGACTGTGACCCATCCCTCCCGCCCACTCCCACCCCCCACTGGCCCAAGAAGCTACATGTCTACCCCTCACCACTGGGTTTTTTCTTTGGTGCCCTACTTACAATTTGATCAGGTTCTGCTTTTAGTTTCCCTTTCAGATCTTCTTAGTCAGCTTCTGTTGATGAGTGGGATCATCCCATACTCATCTTTATCTTTCTGACTTAGTTCACTTAACATAATTCCTTCTAGCTCTGTCCAAGATGGGTCAGAGAAGGTGGGTTCATTGTTCTTGATAGCTGCATAGTATTCCATTGTGTATATATACCACAGCTTTCTCAGCCACTCATCTGTTGTTGGGAACCTGGGTTGCTTCAAGGGTTTAGCTATTATGAATTGTGCTGCTATGAACATAGGAGTACACACCTCTTTTTGGTTGGGTGTTATGGAGTCCTTGGGGTATAACCCCAGGAGAGGAATTACTGGGTCATATGGAAGGTCCATGTCTAGTCTTCTGAGAGTTTTCCAGACTGCTCTCCACAGAGGCTGTACCAATTTACATTCCCACCAGCAATGTAAAAGGGTTCCTCTGTCCCCACATCCTCTCCAGCATTTGTTGCTGCTGTCCTTTTTGATGTATGCCATTCTTACAGGAGTGAGGTAGTATCTTAGTATTGTCTTAATTTGCATTTCTCTGACGATCAGTGACCTAGAGCAGTTTTTCATATGTTTGTTAGCCTTTTGTATCTCCTCTGTGGTGAATGTTTTGTTCATTTCCTCTGCCCATTTTTGGATGGGGTCATTTGCTTTTTTGCGGCTAAGTTTGCTGAGCTCTTTATATATTTTGGTGATTAGTTTCTTGTCTGATGTCTGGCATGTGAAGATCTTCTCCCATTCTTTGAGGGGTCTCTGTTTGTTTTATAGTTTCTTTGGATGTGCAGAAGATTTTCAATTTGATGTAGTCCCACTGGTTTGTTTCTGCTTTAGTCTTCCTTGCAATTGGGTTTGATTCATCAAAGATGTCCTTGAGGTGTAGGTGGGAAAGTGTTTTACCAATGTTTTCCTCTAAGTATTTGATTGTTTCTGGTCTGACATCTAGGCCTTTGATCAATTTGGAGTTGATTTTTGTTTCTGGTGAGATAAAGTGGTTCAATTTCATTCTTCTGCATGTTTCAACCCAGTTTTCCCAGCACCATTTATTGAAGAGAGCCTCCTTTTTCCATTTAATCCTTTGTGCCCCCTTATCAAAGATTAGATGCCCATAGGTGTTGGGATTTACTTCTGGGCTTTCAATTCTGTTCCACTGGTCTGTATGCCTATTTTTGTTCCAGTACCATGCTGTTTTGATGATGATGGCTTTATAATATTGTTTAAGGTCTGGGAGTGTGAGGCCTCCATTTCTGTTTCTTTTCCTTAATATGGTTTTGGCAATTCTAGGTGTTTTCAGGTTCCAGATAAATGATTGTAGTGTTTGTTCTATTCTCTTATAGAAGCTTGGTGGAACTTTGATGGGTATTGCATTAAATTTGTATATGGCTCTGGGGAGAATATTCATTTTGATGATATTTATTCTTCCAATCCATGAGCATGGGATATCTTTCCATTTCTTGGTATCAGTTTCTATTTCCTTGAGTAGCGACTCATAGTTTTCAGTATACAAGTCTTTCACTTCTTTGGTCAACTTTCTTCCTAGGTATTTGATTGATTTTGCTGAAACAGTAAATGGGAGTGATTTCTGGATGTCTTCTTCAGATTTAGTGTTTGCATAAAGAAATGCCACTGATTTTTGTACATTGATTTTGTAGCCTGATACCTTGCTATATTGCCTAATAACTTCCAGTAATTTTCTACTGGATTCTTTAGGTCTTTCTATGTATACTATCATATCATCTGCAAATAGTGAGAGCTTGACTTCTTCCCTTCCAATCTGTATCCCTTTGATTTCTTTCTCTTGCCTGATTGCTATGGCAAGAACTTCCAATACTATGTTGAAGAGTAACGGTGACAGTGGACAGCCCTGTCTAGTCCCCGATCTGAGGGGGAATGCTTTCAGCTTCTGTCCATTGAGTATGATGTTGGCTGTAGGTTTGCTATATATAGACTCCACTATCTTGAGGAATTTCCCATCTATTCCCATTTTTTGTAGAGTTTTGAGCATGAATGGGTGTTGGATTTTGTCAAAGGCTTTCTCTGCATCTATTGAGATAATCATGTGGTTTTTGGCTTTGCTTTTATTGATGTGGTGAATGACATTGATTGACTTACGGATTCTGAAACAGCCTTGCATTCCTGGGATGAATCCCACTTGGTCATGATGAACAATCTTTTTGATGTGTTGCTGTATCCAGTTGGCCAAGATCTTGTTTAATATTTTGGCATCTATGTTCATCAGCGATATTGGTCTGTAGTTTTCCTTTTTTGTTCTGTCCCTATCAGCTTTTGGTATCAGGGTGATGTTGGCTTCATAAAAGGTGGAAGGGAGTATTCCTGTTTCTTCAATCTTATGGAATAGCTTAAGAAGTATGGGTATTAACTGTTTCCTGAAAGTTTTGTAGAATTCGTTTGTGAAGCCATCTGGTCCAGGACTTTTGTTGTTGGGGAGATTCTTAATAACGGTTTCAATTTCTTTGTCTGTGATTGGTGCATTTAGATTTTGTAGTTCTTCTTGGTTTAGTTTTGGAAGTGCATAGGTTTCTAGGAATTGTTCCATTTCTTCCAGATTCTCTAGCTTGGTGGCATATAGTTCTTTATAGAAGTTTTGCAGGATTCTCTGGATTTCTGTGGTGTCAGTTGTGATATCTCCTGCATCGTTTACAATTCTATTAATTTGAGTCTTCTCTCTTTTTTGTTTGGTGAGTTGGCTAGGGGTTTGTCAATTTTGTTTAATCTTTCGAAGAACCAACATTTGGCTTCATTGATCTTTTGTATGGTTCTTTTATTTTCGATGTTGTTTATTTCTGCTCTAACTTTAGTGATTTCTGTCCTTCTGGTTGCTTTAGGGTTCCTTTGTTCCTCTTCCTCTAAATCCTTGAGGTGTGCAGTAAGGTCGTTCATTTGGGCTTCTTTTTGGTGTTTAATATGTGATTGTATGGCTATAATTTTCCCTCTCAGTACTGCTTTAGCTGTGTCCCAAATATTTTGATAGGTTGTGTCTTCATTTTCATTAGTCTCCAGGAACATTTGAATTTCCTGTTTGAGTGAGTCTCTGACCCAGTGGTTCTTAAGGAGCATGTTGTTCAGTTTCCAAATTCTATGTCTTTTAATAATTTTCCGTTTGTTGTTAAATGTTATTTTTACTCCACTGTGGTCTGAGAAGATACTTGGGATGATTTCAACGCTCTTGAATTTATTGATGCTGTCTTTGTGGCCTAACATATGGTCTATCCTTGAGTATGTGTTATGTGGGTTTGAAAAGAAGGTGTATTCCAGTTTTTTGGGGTGGAGGAGTCTGAAAATGTCCAAGAGGTCTAGTCTGTCAATCTCTTCATTCAATTCTCTTGTATCTTTATTGGTTCTCTGCTTTGTAGATCTGTCTAAGTGTGAGAGTGGGGTATTGAAGTCTCCCACTATTATTGTATTACTATTGATGTATTTTTGAAATTCTTTCAGTAGATGCTTAATGTATTTAGATGGTCCCTCGTTGGGTGCATAGATGTCAATAATTGTTAAGTCTTCTTGGCTGATTGATCCTCTAATCATTATGTAATGTCCTTGCCTATCTTTTATTACTTATTTAATTTAAAATCTATCGTGTCTGAGATGAGAATGGCTGTTACTGCCCTTTTTTGTGGACCGTTAGCGTGTATGATAGTTTTCCATCCTTTCACTTTAAGTCTGTGTTTATCTTGTTGTGACAGATGGGATTCTTGCAAGCAGCATATGGTTGGGTTATGTTTTCTGATCCATCCCCCCACCCTGTGCCTTTTGATGGGTGAGTTTAAGCCATTGACATTTATTGATATTATGGATTTAATGTATTGTAGTGCCATTGTTCTAAAAAACTGTTTGTTTGCTCTGATATATTGCAAGTATTATAGTGATGTTCTTGTTTATAAGAGGTCTTTTAGTACCTCTTTCAGGGCCGGCTTGGTGATGGTTGCCTCCTTTAACTGTTGTTTGTCTAAGAAGGTTTTGATCCCTCCATCTAGCTTGAATGAAAGTCTAGCAGGATATATTATCCTTGGTTGAAACCCTTTTTCATTCAGGGTTCGATTGATATCTTGCCACTCCCTTCTGGCTTTTAGAGTTTGAGTGGAGAAATCTGCAGATAGTCTTATGGGTTTTCCCTTGTATGTGACTTTTTGTTTCTCTCTTGCAGCCTTTAGGATCCTTTCTTTATCCTTACTTCTTCTCATTGTGACTATGATGTGTCTTGGTGTCTTCAGGTCTGGGTTGATTCTGTTTGGTACTCTCTGGGCCTCTTGAACCTTGATATCCTTTCTGTTATTCAGGTCTGGGAAGTTTTCTTGTATTATTTCCTCTAGAATGTTTGCTTCCCCTTCCTCTCTTTCTTCCTCTGGCAGGCCAATTATACGAATGGTACTTCTTTTGAGATCATCCCATATGTCTCTGTTGTTGTTTTCAGTGTCTCTCAATCTCTTTTTAAGTTCTTTCACCTCTTTCTTAGTTTTCTCTAACTCATCCTCTGTCTGACTAATTTTGTTTTCTGCTTCTGTTAGTCTGCTTTCCCTTGCCTCAGCTTCTTTCTTCATTACAGCTATTTCAGCTTTCAGTTCTCTCATTGCCTCAAGATAATCAGTATTTTCCTTGGGGGTCTCAACTGTTGTTTCCCTAATACTGCCATTCCTTTCCTCCAGTGTTGTTTTCATTTCTGTGATTAATAAGTTTATTATTGCTTGCATACTTTTCTTATCTATGGTTACTTCTGACTGATTTGTGGTTTCTTCTGGGCTCTTGTCTTCATTCATTGGAGTAGCAGTTTTATTTGTTTTTAATCTACCCATTTTTTTATTTATGTGTTTCTCTTTTTTTTTTTATGCTCTGTTGTTCCTCAGTTGTTGTGTCTTGAGTACAAGTAACACTGTACTAAATACCTTTATGACAATTGCACTCACCAACCTCCGGAATTACAGTAGCAACTGAAGTAAGTATTGAAGTAGTTTAACTGTTACCAGTTAGCCAAACAATTTCTCCAGTCCGTGAAAAAATAGTAACCAAATCCCAGTGAAGAAAGAGAAAAGAAAGAGAGGATAGCAAGAATAGACAGTTATGCAAATCTACTATCCAGTGTATATTCTAGGTGTAATAAGAGGGGAAAGGGAACTAGAGCAGAGATACACACATAGAGAGTCCACTCTGAGTCATATTTCTTCCCCAAAGTAATTCACAAATTCAGAAAGGCAGAGAAGAAAGAAGTGTATGACAAGATTAAAAAAAAGAGAGAGAGAGAGAGAGATAAGAGAGAAAAAAGGGAGAAGATAAGAAGAAGAGTTGTAATTAAAGAGCAGTGTAAGGAACTTCCCGAATGCGTATCAGTGAGTTAAAAAAAATACCCTGTTTGGTGGTATGGGGTATCCTGCTAGTAGCTGGTCCCAGGGACTGCTTATGGGGGGGAGGGGTGGCGGGAAGGATGTATGCTTGAAAATTAAAAGGAAGAAAAAAGAATTTTTTTCCCTACTCTAATTCTTAACCCAAATTAAGTTATAGTAGCCTCCTCGGTGTCTAAGGACACCTTATTGGCTGGCCTGCTAAAGGCATAAAATCTTATTGTCTCCAGGGGAGTGCGTTCGGAGCTCAGAGGCTAGCAGCTTCCAGGAAACCCCCCCCCTCCAGACTTTTTTAAAGGATTTCTCGAAAATGGAAACTAGCTCCAAGTCCTTTGATCCAATGAGAGCTATACTCAAGAAGTCTTTGGATCCGCCCTCAGGGTCGCGGTGGACCCTGGAGACTCCCAAGAGAAAGCCCCAGAGCTAAAGTGCTCTCTCTGGGTCCTCTGCCCGCCGTGCTCTGCAACCGGTGGAGGAGCCGCCTTCCCGGGCGGAGGACAATGCCCGGCGCACTCGCCTTGCCCGGCGCCTGGGAAGTCTGGAGCCCCGCTAGTCCGTGTCACCTTTACTCTAATTCTTAACCCAAATTAAATTATAATCACCTCTTTGGTGTCACCCCTTATTGACTGGCCTGCTAAAGGCAGAAAATCCTACCGTTGCCGATGATGCCATTAGAGCACTCGCTGTTAGCAGCTTCTCAGTCCGCCATCTTCCCGCACTCCGCCAGTGGTTTTTCTTGATTGCGCCCAGGTTCGTGCTGTTTGTTGGTAAACACAGGTGCAAGTGGTTTGTCTTGATTGCACCCAAGTGCGTGAGCACCATGCAACTGTTGTTTTCGACGGGTTATGTTGTTTTCACCGGGCTGGCTTCACGGGCGGGTTACAGACGACCAGGGACTCATGGTTGAGCTGTAGGCAGTATCTCTTTATTCATGCTGGATGCAGCACAATCTAAGACGAGCTAAGCTAAACTCAAGTTACAGTACCCTCCTTGTTTTGCTATGTTATGTTATGCTATGCTATGCTATGCTATGCTATGCTATGCTATGTTATTTCACAGTGACCTTGGGAGAACCATTGCAGTTTACAGTAGAAAGAATAGGGACACAGAACTCTGGTGAAGAGAATGGTGTGGAATTATACATACCTCTGTTATCTCATATTTTTGTTAATCAATATTAAATCACTAATAAAAAATGTTTAAGTTAAAAAAAGAAAATGTTCCTGTTTCTTTAATTTGAATTTTAGCCTTATGCATAGCCAAAATGCAATAGAAAGTTATTGTTATTGTTATTGTTATAATTAATTATTTTGCTCTTCCATTAATTATTTTGAGTTTCTGTATTGACAACTCAGTGCATGACATCTCAGAGTGTCCTTCCTGTCTGAGTGTCTGTGCTCACATGCTGTACAGGTGTGGTTCTGACAGGCCAGCTCTGTTGTGTGGAAATGTGGGCAGATCTGGCAACGAAGATGGACCTAACAAGCAGGAGTAGGGACAGGAAGACATGGGGCCCTGGCTCTCCCAGTCTACACAGTGAGGAGAGGCAGGTCCACAATGGTGGGGCTGATGGCCAAACTCCCCACAGGAAAGATGTATGAGATAGTGTGGCTAGACTGGGGGACTGGAAGCACACTGGGGTGGGACCTGGGCCAGGGCAGGGTTTTGTCAGAAACAGGGTAGGGCAGCCAGAACGAAGGGAACTGAAACTGCACACAGAGCCAAGAGGTCAACCTGACTCAGCCTCTGGAGGACACACTCACAGAGCAGACTTTCACCACCCACAACCCACAGGCCCAGGACAGAGAAAAGGAAAAGATGTGTGTGCATAATAGTCAACAGCTAGAAGGACAAAAATGGGCAGTAGAAAAGGATACGGGAGCTGGGCGGCAGTGCAGCAGGTTAAGTGCACGTGGTGCAAAGTGCAAGGAGCAGCCTAAGGATCCCGGTTCAAGCTCCAGCTCCCCTCCTGCAAGAGAGTCGCTTCACAGGCGGTGAAGCAGGTCTGTCTGCAGGTGTCTTTCTCTCCCCCTCTGTGTCTTCCTCTCCTCTCTACATTTCTCTCTGTCCTATCTAACAACGATGACATTAATAACAACAACAGTAACTACAACAACAATGCAACAAAACAAGGGCAACAAAAGGGAAAATAAATATAAAAAAAATGAAAAAAAGAAAAGAAGGATACATGCTTTTATTAATGTTTTATTAGCAACTTAACCACGATTTACAATATTATAAGATAAAAGGAGTAAGTGTCCTACACTACTCCTATCACTAAAGGTCTGTGTACCCCCTCTCTACCCTCCCAAGAATAACCACCATGGTTCTCCCAACCAACGTCTTAAAGATAGGTTAAGTACCTTTTTTTTTTTTCAAGTTCATGTGTTCAGTTCTCTAGATTTCACCTATAAGTGGGACCACCTGGTAATTATCTTTTACTTTCTTACTTACATCACTAAGCATAATCATCTCCAATTCCATCCCTTTTGTCCCAAGGACACAATACCATCTCTTGCTGATTGTCAAGTAGTACCCATTGAGTGTATGTCCCATAGTTCCTTTATCCAGTCATCTGTGATGGGCATTTAGGCTGCTTCCGTATTTTGGCTATTGTGGGCAATGCAACTATGAATATGGGGGTGGTGCATATATCTGAGAAGGGTACATTTAATTGTGAGACTTAGGCCCAAGTGGTGGTCCACCAGGTTGAGCGCACATGTTACTATGCACAAGGACCCAGGTTTAAACTCCCAGCTCCCATCTGCAGGGGGAAGCTTCATGAGTGTGAAGCAGATCTGCAAGTGTCTCTCTGTCTCCTCTCTCTCTGTCTCACCCTTTTCTCTCAGTTTCTCTATCTCTATATATATATATATATATATATAATAAATAAGTAAATAAATATTTTTAACACTTAAAAAAATTGGGAGGCATGTGTCAGAGAAAACATTACATTTGAGGGTTAGTAGTATAATGACTTTTAACTTATTTTCTAATTATGTGACAAACTAATAATACCATGTTTTATGAAAAAATATACATCATAAAGTATGTGTAATATGGTTTCTGACTTTTACTTACATATATAGATAATAGATATTAAATAATACATTTTATATATCATGTTGTATATGCAACATATTATGCACATGCTAATTGAAATTATAGAATCTTATCATTTATTTATTAAAAATACATGCATATATTCATAACAGATAAATTGGAAAGCTCATTAAAAAAGCCAAATTTTTGAATTACTACTAGAATAATCTCATGTGTATATATTAGAAAACTCAAAAATAGAGGAGTCGGGCTGTAGCGCAGCGGGTTAAGCGCAGGTGGCGCAAAGCACAAGGACCGGCATAAGGATCCCGGTTCGAACCCCGGCTCCCTACCTGCAGGGGAGTCCCTTCACAGGCGGTGAAGCAGGTCTGCAGGTGTCTATCTTTCTCTCCCCCTCTCTGTCTTCCCCTCCTCTCTGCATTTCTCTCTGTCCTATCCAACAACAACAACAATAATAACTACAACAATAAAACAACAAGGGCAACAAAAGGGAATAAATAAATAAAATAAATATTAAAAAAAAAGAAAACTCAAAAATGTTGAATTTCCAGTATGTAGTTCTTCTATTCCCTAGCAAATTAAGCAGATAGCACTGAAAACAGAAAAGTTAAATAAAAAAACAGATATTAAAGTGTGGGTGAACTTGTGGATCACAAGGAAAATAATAACTTTATAAAGATATGTTAGATGTCCGTATCCCTGACAATAAAGAATTTAAAACTTATTCTGTTCTCTCTCTCTCTCTCTCTCTCTCTCTCTCTCCCTCCACAGGGTCTATCACTGGCACTAGGTGCCGGCACAACAAACACACCACTCCGGGCAGCTCACTTTTTTCCCATTCTTTTTGGATAGAGACAGAGAGAAATTCAGAGAGAAGGTAGAGGTAGAGGCAAGAGAGACAGAGAGACACCTGCAACTGTGCTTCAGTACTCATGAAGCTTCCCCCCTGCAGGTGGAGACCAGGGACTTGAACCCAGGTTCTTATGCATGGTAATGTGTACATTACTGCCTGGTTCCTGAATTTATTTTTCAAATCATTTTATTGAGTGGGGAGGGGTTAACGGTATAACAGTGTATTTGTCTACACATGGGTATAATTTATCATATGCCTGTGGTAGGTGTCTGCAAAACACTCTCGCCCCTCAACTTGTATTCTTTCCCACCACTATGCATGTGGATGCCAATGTTCTCTACTTCCTCTCTCATTTCCTGCCCCTCCCCCCCCCCCAGCACCAGTCAGTCCTTTACTTGAGTGCAAATCAAACTTACTTTTAAGGTCATCAGAACAAAGAGTGAGTTAAATCCTATACTGCCTTTCTCATGTTCACTGTCCCCCTACTTTATTGCAGTGCAGTTGACACATAGGTACAGACTCTCATCTCCCCAAGAGAAAGATGTCGGGGAGTCAGGTGGTAGCACAGCGTAGGTTAAGTGCACTGTGGTGCAAAGCACAAGGACTGGCATAAGGATCCCTGTTCAAGCCCTGGCTCCCCACCTGCAGGGGAGTTGCTTCACAGGTGGTGAAGCAGTTCTGCAGGTATGTCTTTCTCTCCCCCTCTCTGTCTCCCCTCCTCTCTCCATTTCTCTCTGTACTATCCAACAACAATGACATCAATAACAACAACTACAGCAACAATAAAAAGACAACAATGGCAACAAAAGGGAAAATAAATAAATAAAATTTAAAAAAAACAGAAAGATGTCTACACGCTACTGCTTTCTCCAACCTAGATCCTTTTCCCCATCATGCACCAAGGCCCCTCCATCCTACCCCCTCCCTTCCTTCCCCAAAGTCCTTTGCTGTGGTGGAATGTGGCAAAAACCAGTCCACCCTTCACACTTTGCTTTCTTACTGCCCTTGCTTCCATCTATGAGTGTACACCACTTTGTAAACAGTTTGACATTTTAGCTTCATCTTCTTTTTATTGTTTTAGAAAACCTTCTCTCAGAATAATTTAAGACTATTTGCATTCATTCTCTGCCCCTTGGTTTATTAATAACTCAGTGTGGAGTTCCTAAAAGGATATTTTCTTTTTGTTGTTAATTTTTCCCCCTCCTCCAACAGGGCCAAAAACAGAGAGAGAGAGAGAGATCACAGAACCAAAGCATCTTTCAGTTCATCTTGCACTATCCAAATGAGCTATGTTACCAGCCCTCAGATAATATTTTATTTTTGTTAGTGATTTAATATTAACAAAATTATAAGCTTGCTGGGGTATAACTCCACCACCAGAGTTCTGTGTCCCCAGTCCCTCCAAGGGAAACTACATTAGTTCTCCCAAGATCACAGATACAGGTTGACTATTATTTCTATAAAGATATATGTATTATATAACCATTTGCTTCTATGGACCTGCCTTTGCTTTGTCTTTCTAAGTCACACCTACTACTTCCAAGTAACCTGCCTTTTTTTTTTCTCTTCTCTCTCCAGGTCTTCATGGAATTTAAGTTCAAAGACCTCTGGTCATCTTCCCCTAATATTTCTCCCCCCTCTAGGAATATGGACCAAAATTCTTCATGAGGTGCAGAAGGTGAGAGTTCTGGCTTCTGTAATTGCTTCTCCATTGACATGGGTATTGGCAGGTGGATCCATACCCACAGCCTATGGGGTAGGGCTCTGAAGAGGTAAGGTTCACAGTTTGGATACTCAAATCTTTACCAAATGGAAGAAAGTTTAAACTTGTCAGGTAAAGAAGGGACTACTAAATCTGGAAAAAGGCAAAAGACTAGCTCACTTAATGGTGGTCTTCTTGATCACTGCCAAGCCACATTATCCAGTCCCTATTCAGGGAATCTTTGGATTCCTCCATAGATACAATGACCTCTAACCCCTCTCTCACCATCACTGGTCACTTCCATCAGGAACATCATTATAGATAACATTTTCTTACACAACTGCAACACAGTTTATATTTTTCAGAAAATGTGTCATGGAAATGTTAAGTGGTCTTCAGTCAGTGCTCTTTTTTCAGTAGCTCTTTATTGCTCCCAGCACAAGATTCACTCCAGGGATGATGTTATAGGACACTCATCATGTATCTGCTTTTGTACTATTACAGCTTTTATTTTTTTCACTTCTAAAATTCCTGTGAGTGGGGAAGTTTCATGAGTGGTGAAGCAGGTCTGTAGGTGTCTCTCTCACTCTACCCACCTCCCCTCTCAATTTCACTCTGTGCTATTTAGTTAAAATATTAATTTTAAAATTTTCTATTGGTGATATAATAATGGTTTATAAGATTATAAAAATATAGTTCTGGGGCGGAGCCAAGATGATGACTTGGAAGCAGCTGCTAGCGAGAGCTCTGACAACAACTGTTGGAAAGGTTAGGATACCTCTCTGTCAGCAGGACAGTGAATAAGGGGTAGTAAGTGTGACACCAAGGAGGTGACTATAGCAGAATTTGGGTTAGAAAACAGAGAAAAAAGAAAGGAAATTTTGTTATTAATTCTGAAGCTCATCCCTCTCCCCCACCCCATAAACAGACTACTAACAGGCTCCCCGCTGAGCTTTTTTCTTTACCAAGATTCCTGGTTCACCAGGGGATGTGATTCCAATCTTTTTCCTTTCTGATTCCCTTTGCGCTTCATTTTTTCTTTCTAAGTGGCTCAAGCCTGGGAAAGAATACCTGGAGGTTTTTTGTTTTTGTTTTTGTTTTTGTTTTACAATTGGCTGTCTTTGTTCAGGCTGCCTGAGCCAATCTGGAATCATCCAAGCTACAGACTGTTAGGGTTTTTTACTCTGTTCTATTTTATTATTACTATTATATATACATCTGTCCCTTCCACCCCTCCTTCAGGTTGACCAGAATTAACTTTTAGTGCATTTTCCATTGCTAGGTGACTGGTACCTTATCCATTGTGAGAGGAACTTGTTTCACTCTACCTACCTCCTCTATTCACTCTCCCCATTCTCCCTCCTCCTAGCTAATTAAAAAAAAAAACTCTTTCCATTCACTGCTCTTTTTTTCTTTTCTTTTTTTTCTCATTCTTGTCTTCTTTTCTTCCTCCATCTTCTGCTTTCTGAATTCAATGATACTCATTTGTGAAATATTTTGGGGAAGAAATCTGACTCAGAGTGGACTCTCTTTGTGTGTGTCATTTCCTACTTCCCTTTCTCCTACTGATATCCCTAGAATTTACAGTGAACAGTAGATTTGAATAATTGTCTATTCTTGCTATTATTTTTTTCCTGTCTATTTCTTTTTCATTTGGATTTGGTTGCTATTTTTTCTTGGAATGGAGGCATTGTTTGGCTAACTGGTATTGGTTAAACTGCTTCAATCCTTTCTTCAGTTACTATTGTAATTTCTGAGGTTGGTGACTGCATTTGTCATAAAGGTATTTAGTATAGCATGGCTTGTACTCAAAACACAACAACTGAAGAATGACAGAACAGAGAAATTTTTAAAAAACACATCAATAGAAAGAAAATGGTTAAACCAAGAGCAAATAAAACTGCTACTACAATAAATGAAGACAGGATCCCAGAAGAAAGTCCAAATCAGTCAGAACTAGCTAAAGATAAGAAAAGTATGCAAGCAATAGTAAAACTATCACAGAAAATAAGACAATTATGGATGAAAGGGCTATCAGAATTAGGGAAACAATAGATGAGACCTTCAAGGAAAATTCTAGGTATCTTGAGCTAATTAGAGAACTGAAAGCTGAAATAGCTGAACTAAAGAAAGAAGCTGAGGGAAGAGAAAGCAGACTAACAGAGGCAGAAAACAGAATTAGCCCAACAGAGGATGAGCTAGAGAAAACTTAGAAAGAGGTAAAAGAGCTCAAAAAGAGATTGAGAGACACTGAAAACAACAACAGAGACATATGGGATAATCTCAAAAGAAGTAACATTCATAAAATTGGCCTGCCAGAGGAAGAAAGAGAGGAAGGGGAAGGAAAAATTCTAGAGGAAATTATAGAAGAAAACTTCTCAGACCTGAATAATAGAAAGGACATTAAGATTCAAGAGGCCCAGAGAGTCCCAAACAGAATTAACCCAGATGTGAAGATACCAAGACACATCATAGTTACAATGAAAAGAAGTAAGGATAAAGAAAGGATCCTAAAGGTTGTAAGAGAAAAACAAATAGTCACATACAGGGGAAAATCCATAAGACTATCAGCAGATTTCTCCATTCAAACTCTAAAAGCCAGAGGAGAATGGCAAGATATCTATCGAGCCCTGAATGAAAAAGGGTTTCAACCAAGGATAATATATCCTACTAGACTTTCATTCAAACTAGATGGAGGGATCAAAACCTTCTCAGACAGACAACAGTTAAAGGAGGCAACCATCACCAAGCTTGCCCTGAAAGAGGTTCTAAAAGACCTCTTATAAATAAGAACATGACCATAATACTCACCATATATCAGAGCAAATAAAAAATTGTTGAATAATGGCACTACAATACATTAAATCCATAATATCAATAAATGTCAATATCTTAAAATCACCCAACAAAAGGCACAGAGTGGGAGGATGGATCAGAAAACATAACCTAACCATATGGTGCTTGTAAGAATCCCATCTGACTCAACAAGATAATCACAGACTTAAAGTGAAAGGATGGAAAACTATCATACAGGCTAATGGACCACAAAAAAAGGCAGGAACAGCCATTCTCATTGCTGATACAATAGATTTTAAATTAAATAAAGTAATAAAAGATAGGCAAGGCCATTACATAATGATTAGAGGATCAAATAGCCAAGAAGACTTAACAAATATTAACATCTATACACCCAATGAGGGACCATATAAATACATCAAACACCTACTGAAAGAACTTCAAAAATACGTCAATAGTAATTCAATAATAGTGGGAGAATTTAATGGCCCACTCTCACACTTAGACAGATCAACAAAGCGCAGAATCAACAAAGAAATGAGAATTAAATGAAGAGATGGACAGACTAGACCTCCTGGACATTTTCGGAGTTCTTCACCCCCCAAAAAATGGAATACACATTGTTTTCAAATCCATACAACACATACTCAAGGATAGACCACATGTTAGGCAACAAAGACAGCATCAATAAATTCAAGAACATTGAAATCATCCCAAGTATCTTCTGAGATTACAGTGGAGTAAAGCTAACATTTAACAACCAACAGAAAATTACTAAAAACCACAGAATTTGGAAACTAAACAACATACTGCTTAAGAAACACTGGGTCAGAGAGACACTCAAGCAAGAAATTCAAATGTTCCTGGAAATAAATAAAAATGAAGTCATGAGCTATCAAAATATTTGGGACACAGCTAAAGCAGTATTGAGAGGGAAACTCATAGCCAAACAATCACATATTAAAGTAGAAGAAAAAGCTCAAGTAAACGACCTTACTGCACACCTTAAGCACTTAGAGGAAGAGGAACAAAGGAACCCTAAAGCAACTAGAAAGACAGAAATCACTAAAATTAGAGCATAAATAAACAACATCAAAAATAAGAGAACCATACAAAAGATCAATGAAGCCAAATGTTGGTTCTTTGAAAAATTAAACAAGATTTACAAACCCCTAGCCAGACTCACTGAAAAAAAAAAAAAGGAAAACACTCAAATTAATAAAATCGTAAACAATAGAGATATCACAACTGACACCACAAAAATCCAGAATAATCATGTGAAACTACTATGAAGAATATATGCCACCAACCTAGAAAATCTGGAAGAAATGGAAGAATTACTAGAAACATATGTTCTTCAAAAACTGAACCAAGAAGAACTACAAAACCTAAATATACCAATCACAGACAAAGAAATTGACACAGTTATTAAGAATCTCCCCAACAACAAAAGTCCTGGACCAGATGGCTTCACAAACAAATTCTACAAAACTTTCATTATATTCACAAACGAATTCTACAAAACCTTCAATATATGGGTTAATACCCATACTTCTAAAGCTTTTCCACAGGATTGAAGAAACACTCCCTTCCACCTTCTATGAAGCCAACATTACCCTGATACCAAAAGCAGATAGAGACACAATAAAAAAGGAAAACTGCAGACCAATATCTCTGATGAGCATAGATGCCAAAATATTAAACAAGATCTTGGCCAACCAGATACAGCAGTATATCAAAAAGATTGTTCATCACAACCAAGTGGGATTTGTCCCAGGAATGCAAAGCTGGTTCAACATATGTAAGTCAATCAATGTCTTCACAACCTCAATAAAAGCAAATCAAAAAACCACATGATTATCTCAATAGATGCAGAGAAAGCCTTTACAACATCCAAAACCTATTCATGCTCAAAACTCTACAAAAATGGGAATAGATGGGAAATTCATCAAGATAGTGGAATCCATATATAGCAAACCTACAACCAACATCATATTCAATGGACAGAAGCTGAAAGCATTCCCCCTCAGATCAGGGACTAGACAAGGATGTCCACTATCACCATTACACTTCAACATAGTATTGGAAGTTCTTGCCATAGCAATCAGGCAAGAGAAAGAAATCAGAGGAATACAGATTGGAAGGGAAGAAGCCAAGCTCTCACTATTTCCAGATGATATGATAGTATACACAGAAAAACCTAAAGAATCCAGCAGAAAACCACTGGAAGTTATTAGGCAATATAGCAAGGAATCAGGCTACAAAATCAATGTACAAAAATCAGTAGCATTTCTTTATGCAAACACTAAATCTGAAGAAGAGGACATCCAGAAATTCATTGCTGCAGCAAAATCAATAAAATACCTAGGAAAAAAGCTGACCAAAGAAGTGAAAGACTTGTATACTGAAAACTATGAGTCACTATTCAAGGAAATAGAAACTGATACCAAGAAATGGAAAGACACCCCATGCTTATGGATTGGAAGAATTAATATCATCAAAATGAATATTCTCCCAAGAGCCATTTGTGAATTTAAGGCAATACCCATCAAATTTCCACCAAGATTCTTTAAGATAATAGAACATAAACTGCAATAATTTATCTGGAACCAGAAAACACCTATAATTCCCAAAACCATCTTGAGGAAAAGAAACAGAAATGGAGTCATCACATTCCCAGATTTCAAACTATATTATAAGGCCATCATCACCAAAACAGCCTGGTACTAGAACAAAAATAGGCAAACAGACTAGTGGAACAGAATTGAAAGCCCAGATCTAAACCCCCACACCTATGGACATCTAATCTTTGATAAGTGGGCCCAAAGTATTAAATGGAGGAAGGAGTCTCTCTTCAATAAATGGTGCTGGGAAAACTGGGTCGAAACATGCAGAAGAATGAAACTGAACCACCTTAACTCACCAGAAACAAAAATCATCTCCAAATTGATAAAGGACCTGGATGTTAGACCAGAAACTATAAAATACTTAGAGGAAAACATTGGTGGAACACTTTCCCACCTAAACCTCAAGAACATCTTTGATGAAACAAACCCAATTGCAAGGAAGACTAAAGCAGAAACAAACCAATGGGACCACATCAAATTGAAAAGCTTCTGCACAGCCAAAGAAACTATCACACAAACAAAGAGACCCCTCATAGAATGGGAGAATATATTCACATGCCATTCATCAGACAAGAGACTAATAACCAAAATATACAAAGAGCTCAGCAAACTTAGCATCAAAAAAGCAAATGACCTCTTCCAAAAGTGGGCAGAGGATATGAACAAAACATTCACTTCAGAGGATATCCAAAAGGTTAACAAACATATGAAAAATTGTTCCAGGTCGCTGATTGTCAGAGAAATGCAAATAAAGACAACATTGTGATACCACCTCACTCCTGTGAGAATGGTATAGATCAAAAAGGACAGCAGCAACAAATGCTGGAGAGGCTGTGGGGACAGAGGAACCCTTCTGCACTGCTGATGGGAATGTAAATTGGTCCAGCCTCTGTGGAGAGCAGTCTGGAGAACTCTCACAAGGCTAAACATGGACCTTACATATGACCCAATAATTCCTCTCTTGGGGGTATACCCCAAGGATTCCATGATGCCCAACCAAAAAGATACGTGTACACCTATGTTAATAGCAGCACAATTCATAATAGCTAAAACCTGGAAGCAACCCAGGTTCCCAAGAACAGATGAGTGGCTGAGAAAGCTGTGGTATATATACACAATGGACTACTATGCAGCTATTAAGAACAATGAACCCACATTCTCTGACCCATCTTGGATGGAGCTAGAAGGAATTATGTTAAGTGAGCTAAATCAGAAAGATAAAGATGAGTATGGGATGATCCCACTCATCAACAGAAGTTGAGAAAGAGGAACAGAATGGGAAACTAACAGCAGGATTTGACTAAATCTATAGTAGGGCACCAAAGTAAAAACCCTGTGGTGAGGGGGAGGCTGGTCATTCAGCTTTCCATGGTGGCAGCGGGGGGGGGGCGGGTGAGGGTGATGGGTGTGGGGTGGGGATGGGACACAGTCTTTTGGTGGTGGGAATGGTGTTTATGTACACCCCTATTAAATTGTAGTCATATAAATCACTATTTAATTAATGTGAGAGGGGAAAAATTGATTGTATGTCTCGAACTTTTTAAAGCACAAAACTGAGTCTTTTTAATACATAGGCTGAGTCTTTGATATGTTGACTCTCTCAAAAGTCTAGACCAGGGAGAACAGAAGCAACCGGTGGCACAGCTATATACAAGATGTTGGGTATTATACAGCAAATACTAACAAAGGGACTTTTCAAAGTTAACCCAATTACCAAATAATGTGATGATAACAATAACTATCCATTGTCTTCTTGAACCCTAAGACAGCAGGAACCTCACATTTCCACTATAGAGCCTATATTTCCCCCAGTCCTGGAACCTTAGGGTGGGGCCCACTTTCCTGCATGCTTCTCTCAATTCATATCAAATAATATTGCATCCACCTATCACAACCTAATCAATGCAATGATTGCCACCCCAGCATGCTTCACTTCAGACTGTGTCCAGAGACTTCAGGAGTGGAATGACAACCCCTCAGCTTCATTACTCAGGTGAGACCTTTCCTTTCCTTTCTAATTTCATTCCAGGAGGCTCACTTACTAACAAAGTCCCAAAACCTAGATATAGACCAGGTCCCCTGAGATAGAGCATATGTTCACATGTATCCACAAACTAGGACAAAATATATACCTGAAAGCAAAAGTACACAACAGTCAGCAGTGAGTACCCCCAATACTTCATCTGCACTATTCAAGCCTTTAGGTCGATAATTGTTCAACAATTTGTTTGGCTTTGTATGTTAACTCTCTTTTTAGTCACCAGGTTCCAGATGCCAACATGATGTCAATCAGACTTCCTTGGACAGACGACCCCACCAATGTGTCCTGGAGCCCCGCTTCCCCAGAGACCCACCTGACTAGGGAAAGAGAGAGGCAGACTGGGAGTATGGATCGACTAGTCAATACCCATGTTCAGTGGGGAAGCAGTTACAGAAGCCAGACCTTCCATCTTGTGCAACACACAATGCCCTTTGGGTACATACTCCCAGAGGGATGAAGAATAGGAAAACTATCGAGGGAGGAGATGGGATACGGAGTTCTGGTGGTGGGAATTGTGTGGAGTTGTACCCCTCCTATCCTACAGTTTTGTTAATGTCTCTTTTTTTAAATAAATAAATTAATTTTAAAAATAATAAAATTAAAAAATATATAGTTCCACACTATACCCACCACCAATGTTGTGTGCCCTCATCCCCAACTCAACCTCCATCATACTTGCAGTGCCTTGGAAACAATTTGGCTACACTTTTAGGGGTCCAGTTCCTCTGTTTCAGTTCTCTATAAGCAAAATAAGCAAATAAGCAAAACCATCCAGTCACTGAATTTTACCTCCTACCATACTTCTCTAAGCATATTTACCATTAGTGATTTATTTCAGTGAGAAAGATTTCTGTGCTCTGCTCTTGCATATGGTGATGCTCAAGATGGAACCCATGAAGAGTATGGGGCTTCAGGCATGAAAATCTGGAGTGCTCCCTCTCTGCATCTCTTCAGCCCATGCCTGGTCTTCATTACCCTGGGGCAGGTCCTGTCACTATTCCAAGAAGGCCTAGTTCTAGTGAAAATGGGTGGATTTCTAATGTCAAGATATGTTACCTACATAGGTTCATTATTCCTGAGATGTCATGGCTTCCTGGTCATTTTACAAGTGAAACCATTTATTTACTTTTTTGTAGAATTTACTTATTTATTAATGAGAAAGATAGGAGGAGAAAGAACCAGACATCACTATGGTATATATGCTGCCGGGGATTGAACTCGGGACCTCATGCTTGAGAATCCAATGCTTTAGCACTGCGCAACCTCCCAGACCACATCATTTATTTACTTGAATTTACATATATATATTTCAATGCCTCCATTTCTATGCCACTCTAAATGTGTTTTTTTTTTTAATTTCTTTATTTGGGAATTAATGTTTTACATTTGACAGTAAGTACAGTAGTTTGTACATTGCATAACATTTCTCAGTTTTCCATATAAAAATACAACCCCCACTAGGTCCTCTGTCATCCTTTTTGGACCTGTATTCTCCCCCTGACCCACTCCAGAGTCTTTTACTTTGATGCAACAAGCCAATTCCAGTTCAGGTTATACTTGTGTTTTCTCTTCTGATGTTGTTTTTCAACTTCTGCCTGAGAGTGAGATCATCCCATATTCATCCTTCTGTTTCTGACTTATTCCAATTAACATGAATTTTTCAAAGTCCATCCAAGATTGGCTGAAAATGGTGAAGTCACCATTTTTTATAGCTGAGTAGTATTCCATTGTGTATATATACCACAACTTGCTCAGCCACTCATATGTTGTTGGACACCTGCGTTGCTTCCAGGTTTTGGCTATTACAAATTGTGCTGCTAAGAACATATGTGTACACAGATCTTTCTGTATGGGTGTGTTGTGTTCCTTAGGATATATCCACAGGAGAGGAATTGCAGGATCATAGGGTAGGTCCATTTCTAGCCTTCTGAGAGTTCTCCAGACTATTCTGCACAGAGGTTAGACCAATTTACATTCCCACCAGCAGTGCAGGAGGGCTCTTTTGACCTCACAACCTCTCCAGCATTTGCTGCTGCTACCTTTTCTGATGTATGACATCCTCACAGGAGTGAAGTGTTATCTCATTGTTGTCTTTATTTGCATTTCTCTGACAATCAAAGACTTGGAGCATTTTTTCATGTATTTCTCAGCCTTTTGGATCTCTTCTGTGGTGAATATTCTGTCCATGTCTTCTCCCCATTTTTGGATTGGGTTGTTTTGTTGTTGTTGACTTTGGCAAGCTCTTTATATATTTTGGTTATTAGCCTCTTATCTGATGTATGACATGTAAAGATCTTCTCCCTAAATGTGTTTTTCTTTGCCTTCATCCAATCCATGTAAAAAAAAAAAATTATTACTCCTAACTGAAGAGTTGGAATTCAGTGTTACATTGTGTGCTTCACAATGGGTTCAATTTCCAGAATCAAATATGCATCTATCACTTCCAACAACAATTACTTAGTTTCATTTATTTATTACTGGATTAAGAGAGAGAGAATTTGAGGGGGAAGATAGAGAGCGAGAGAGACAGAGATACACCTGCAGCCCTTCTTCACCACTCATGAAGCTTTCTCCCTACAGGTAGGGAACAGGGACTTGAACCCAGGTCCTTGCACACTATAATGTATGTGCTTAGCTAGGTGCGACACCACCTGGCCCCTCCAACAATATTTCTACTTTTGCTTATTGTCCTGTTTTGGGTTATGCAGAACCAAGGTCTATTTTTATTATCTTTATTTATTTTATAGAGACAGCCAAAAATAGAGAGGGAAGGGGGGAGAGAGAGAAAGCGAGAGAGAGGAAGAGAGACAGAAGACACCTGCAGCCCTGCTTCAACTCTCACAAAGCTTCCCCCCTGCAGGTGGAGACCCAGGTCCTTGCACATTGTTAACATGTGCATTCAGCCAGGTGCACTACCACCTGACCCCCATCAATTCTTTTTTTTTAATTTCTTTATTGGGGGATTAATGGTTTACAGTCAACAGTAAAGTACAATAGTTTGTACGTGCATAACATTTCCATATAACAATACAGCCCCCACTAGGTCTTCCTCTGCCATCATATTTCAGGACCTGAACTCTCCCCCCCAACCCACCCAAGTGTTTTACTTTGGTGCAATACACCAACTCTAGTCCAAGTTCTGCTTAGAGTTTCCCCTTCTGATCTTGTTTTTCAACTTCTATGAGTGAAGTCATCCCATATTCATCCTTTTATTTCTTACTTATCTCACTTAACATGATATTTTCAAGCTCCATCCAAAATGGGGTAAAGAAGGTGAATTCATCGAATTCATCATGAACCTGAGATTTTGTAGCCTGAAGGGTATGAATCTCTTTGCATAACCATTATGTAATCTACCCTTATTCACTTCTCAGTTTTCCACATAACTGCTCAACCCCCCCACCCCTCCTCTGCCATCATGTTCCAGGGCCTAAACCCACCCACCCCCACCCCAGAGTCCTTTACTTTGGTACAATACACCAGACTCAGTACAAGTTTTGCTTTGTGTTTATTGTTAAACTTTTTTTTTTTTGGATTTGTTTCATTGAAGATGCCTTTAAAATTTAGATGGAAAAGAGTTCTGCCAATATTTTTCTCTAAGTATTTAATAGTTTCTGGTCTAACATCCAAGGGGGTGTTGAAATCTCCTAATAGTAGGAGATCTCCTATTACTGTGTTGCTGTTAATATATTGCTGTAGCTCTTTCAGTAGATGTTTGATGTATTTAGATGGCCGGTCATTGGGTGCATAGATGTTAATAATCATTAAGACCTCTTGATTGACTTATCCTCTGAGCCTTAAGTAATTTCCATCCTTATCTTTTTAAAGTTTATTTATGTTAAGGTCTACTGTGTCAGATTGAAATTGAGCTGTTCCTACACTTTTTTGTGGTCCATTGGCTTGCATGGTAGTTTTCCATCCTTTCATTCTGAGTCTGTGTTTGTCTTGTTGAATTAGGAGGGATTCCTGCAGACAACATATAGTTGGGTTGTACTTTCTGATCCATCTTCCTACTCTGTGCCTTTTAATAGGTGGATTTGGGCCATTTACATTTATGGATATTATAGATTAAAGATATTTTAACACCATTATTATAGATTTTCAGTGTTCTTATATATGACATGTTTATGATGATGTGGTTGTTTATAAGAAACCTTTCAGAACTTTTTGCAGGGCAGGCTTGGTAAAAGAGAACCAAGGTCTTAATCATGTATGGCTTCACTAGTGTGGCCTTTTTTTTTTTTTTCATTATTTTATGGTGAGAGGGAGGGGGAGGCAGTCCAACTTCCTCCTACAATGCCCAATAATTCCTGTATGGAGCTCAAACTGGGGCTGTTGGTATAGCAAGGTATATACCTTTTCCCTCCCATCCATTTCCAGTTTAATTTTTTACTGTCGTAAACATAGAAACAGCTTCACTTGTTCTATACAACACTGTAAGTGACAGAATTAGTAAAGAGATTACCCATTTTGATTGCAAGGCTTCATTCCCAAGTCTACAATTCTTACCATATTTTGGTTTGAATTTTTCCCGCTTCAGTGTAAAAAAGAGAATTGCAGGGCCAGATGGTGATGGACCAGGTTAAACACACATAGTAAGAAGCAGAAGGACCCATGCAAGGATCCAAGTTCGAGCCCGAAACTTGCAGGGGGGACACTTCACAAGCAGTGAAGCAGATCTACAGGTGTCTTTCTCCCTTTCTATCTCCCCCTCTCCTCTCAATTTATCTCTGTCCTATCCAATAAAAATTTAAAATGTCCTACAGGAGCATAGTGCTTGCACCAAATCATAGCAACAACCCTATGTTAGTTTGTTTCTACTTGCATTCAATTTAATTTTTTCGGTCATACTTCCTTTTAATATATGGAGTGAGGACATATTTCCAAAAGCCAAAACTCATCAAGACTTAACCAGGAAATGAATTTCCTCCTCACCCTTCCACCTACCACTGTCCTTACTCCCTATGATGCTCAACTGTATTGCTTTCTGTTTATCCTGCCAGTGTCTTTAAATGTTTTTGTTGTTTCTGATTTTGCTGAAATCATCAAATGCATCTATATCTTATTATTCCTTTTCCTTCATAGTAGGAAATGTACTGTAAGTACCCATATTTCTATTGTTAAGTGATTCTCAGAAATTCTCAGATCTGTACAGTCCAAACTTGTACAGATCTTTCATATTCTTTCAAACAACTGCAATGTTCTCTTTTCTGTGTAAGTTCCATATTTTTAAAATAACTCCTCCTATACTTGGACATTTTGGTGATTTCCAAAAACTTTTCAACTACAAACAAAATATCCAAATTTTTTATTTTTTATTTTCTTTCTTTTTTTCCCCCTCTTAGGGTAAATTTCTAGAAATGTAATTGCTGTGTCAAAGGATATATATACATATATATATTGCTAACTGATGCCAGTTCCTTTCCATAGGTTTTGTGCATTGAGATTTCCCAATAGTGAAGTGTAATAATGCCCATTTCATCAGAGACACAGGGACAAGTATACAGTTTTGATCTTTCAGAATCTTGTCCCCTTGTCAGTTGCTGTTATCATAATCTGTACTATTATAGTTATTTTAATTATCTTTTCCTAGGTCTGAGAGTTATTGTTACACCTCTATTTTTGTAAATATTTTGTATTTACCTTTATAGTTATTTACACCACTAGGGAAAGAGAGAGGCAAGCTGGGAGTATGGATTGACTTTTCAACACCCATGTTCAGCGAGGTAGCAATTACAGAAGCCAGACCTTCCACCTTCTGCATCCCACAATGACCTTGGGTCCATACTCTCAGCGGGTTAAAGATTAGGAAAGCTGGGAGTCAGGCGGTAGCGCAGTGGGTTAAGCACAGGTGGCGTGAAGCACAAGGACAGGCATAAGGATCCCTGCTTGAGCCCCCATCTCCCCACCTGCAAGGGAGTCACTTCACAGGCAGTGAAGCAAGTCTGCAGGTGTCTTTCTCTCCCCCTCTGTCTTCCATCCTCTCTCCATTTCTCTTTGTTCTATCCAACAATGATGACAATAATAACTACAACAATAAAACAATAATGGCAACAAAAGAGAATAAAATAAATAAATATTTAAAAAAAGAATAGGAAAGCTATCAGGGGAGGGGATGGGATATGGAGTTATGATGGTGGGAATTGTGTGGAGTTGTAACCGTCTTATCCTATGGTTTTGTCAGTGTTTCCTTTTTATAAATAAAAGAAAAACTAATAATTGGGAGGCAGGAGGTGGCATACTCAGTTGAGTGCAAACATTACCAGATTCAAGTGCTGGGGTTCAAGTCCCCACTACCCCCCCTGCTGGGGGGACACTTCAAAAATGATGAAGCAGGCCTATAGGTGATTCTGCTTCTTTGCCTGTCTTCCCCTCCCCTCTCAATTCCTTTCTGTCTTAGCTAATAAAAACTAGAAAGGGAAAATGATGGCCACTGTCAGTGATGAATTCGTAGTGCTGGTGCCAAGTCCCAGCGAAAACTTTGGTGGACATAATAAATAAATAAATAAATAAATAAATAAATAAATAAATAAAATTGAAAGCATCCCAATGGGGATACTCCACATATTATAGGGTTTGTTTTTTGTTTGTTTGTTTGCTTGCTTGCTTGCTTTTGATCAGAGCACTGCTCAGTTCTGGCTTATGATGGTGCCAAGAATTGAACCTGCGACCTCAGAGACTCAAGCATGAAAGTCTATTGCATAAGCCACTGTTCAGTCTTCCCCAGCCCTCTGCAGGCCTGATAGTTTATATGAAATATTCTTTGATACCTTTCTCCAGTGGAAATATCTCTATTGAAGAATTCTGTTACTACTAAAATGGATTTTGCTAAGCTGAAGTTTCCCATCAATTATCCATTTCACACAGGGTTACAAGCTCTTAAAGCATATTAATACTGACATAGAGAAAAATGTGTTGGGTTATTCACACTGGTTTTAGGCATTCTTTCCCAGCTTCCAGTCTCCATCCCCCTGCCATTTTGTCCTATTATTGGAATGTCAGATCTTTCCCCCATGCCCTATACACATGTTATAGTCTCTTTTCCTGCATTTTATTCTTACTTGATCTAATCGTATCCACATTGCTATTAAATCTATTCCTTGACTTCTTATTTTCCTTCATGGATATATTAATGTATAGAATAATCACCTGGAACTTCCTTAACTATTCTAGTCTAACTTTTTCTCTTACTTTTTTCTACATTGTAGCATACTTACTTTCAGGTCTAGATGATATGACTCCATTACCTCCAGTATCTTTTTGACTTTTAAATAGAAGTCATAGCTCAGCTGTGTCTTTTGATTTTAGATCACACCTGCATAGCCCTGGTTGTAGCGTTCTTTCTCTAGAAGCGCAATACCCTTGGTGCTGGCAAGTGGCCAATGAACCATTCACCTACAGAGACTTATTGTCTTGGGTTCTGAATTGATTAGCAGATGGACTCACTCTCATGGAAGACAGGTCCATTTCAGTTATATCTCAACCCTGTATCCTAGATCTTCAGGGTGCAGGCAAACTTTGGGGTGGGGATGTGTTCAGTGGTGTCCTGGGTTCCTGAAATCCCTCACCAACCCCCCTAGAATTGATAAGCACCTACAGTGAAATTCTTCCCCTGAATTTCCTCTGCCCTTCTTGAGTGTTGACCTCTTACTCTTCAACTCCTATGATAATTTTGTTTTACGTTCTTTTGTGTATTTCTATTTTTATATACTATCTCTCATTCATTTGGATGCATTGGATCGACCTTCTCGTGGTGCATCCCGTGAGTACCCATTCATTGGGGAAACTGACGATCCTTCCTAGCTGACTGAATCCACATGGATCCCAGTCACTTTCAAAGCCAGCAACAAGCAGCTCCTGACAGCTTTCAACCTGACACTGTTGACTAGCTACGGAAGAAGGGCAAACGCTAGAAGAAGAAGAATTCATTTGGAGAAATTTCTTTCTTACATTATTTTAATAGGATTGATTAGTATTGCTATGTTTTGTTCATAAAATGAATTTAGAAGTTTTGATATGGTCTCTAAAAGTTTGATAACATCCTGACAGGGATATTCCACCAGGTATGCCACCAGGTATGTTCTGGGGGGCTGCTGTCTGGGGCTCTGAGCCATAGTACATGGGATTTGCAAAACATAATTCAGAAATCTCAGGTTAAAACAGACTCCAAAGGAGATCTGTTTAGAGCTGGGGAGACAGCATAATGGTTCTGCAAAAACACTTTTATGCCTGAAGCTCCAAACATTCAATCCCCAGCACCACCATAAGCCAGAGCTGAGCAGTGCTCTGGTAAATAATAATAATAATAATAAACATATAAACATTTTTAAAAAGCTAGGCAATGGTGAGCTTTCCTACATAAGAAATATACACTTGGGAGCAGTAAAATTGCTCAGAGAGCATGCTGCTTTGCCACAGGCATCATCTGTTGTGGGGAAAACTGCTTAGGCACTTGCAAAGTTCCAGGACCATCAGTTTAGTCCTGAGAGAGTCTGGTTATGATGCCTTCTTGGAAAGAATTACAGGTGACTCTGTGATCAGTTGTGTGAAATACAAACTTTTTATTACAAAGACAGAGGAAGAAGTTGTGCAGGAATATTATTAAGGTGCAAAGAAAGTTTATGGGTACTGTGTCCACTGGCCATGAAAAGAATGGTCTTCCTATGCATCTTTACTTCTCTTAAATCCCCTATCCTTATCTCACCTGGGGCCAGCTTCCCATTGGTCAGCTGAGATCACCTATCTTTCCTATTGGATTTCAGTTTCCCAGGTGTGGTTATCTGTCTAAAATTCCTCCCTCAGTGGAATAGGTGTTTCCTTGTGCTCTCCTAAAACTCTCCTACTATTTCCCAGTGCTACATTTAGATTCTTCCCCACTGCTATGGGAAATGTGATAACATGAAACAAAGTGATAATGTCCTGTTTTTTTGAAGTTGTAGGCCACCTGTCCCTCAGAAGTATCCCTAAAATGATCCATGTACCCCCATCACACTTCAGGAAACTTCGGTGTTGTGGTCTGTATATCTATCTATATTCTGAAAAAGTCATATCCAGTGATGACAAAAAAAAAAAAAAAAGTGGTACTAAGAGATTAAGCCCTACAGCAATTAACTGTGAACATGTCTTTGAGAGAGGAAAGAAGAGCTCCCTCTGCTGTGGGCGACACACTGTAAGATTCTTTGAAGTCTCTGATACATTCTAGCCTGCTGTATAGAATATGTTTTATTTTAATGGGAGAGAAATGCAAAGAGAGCAACCAGAGCCATGCTTAGCTCTGGCTTATGGTGGTGCAGGGGATTGAAAGTGAGACTTTGGTGCCTCAGGTATGAGAGTCTTTTTGCAGAACCATTATGCTGTCTCCCTGTCCCTCTCCCCACTCCTCCCCCAACACATACACTTAATGTGTTTCTTTTTCAGACAAATCCAAAATGCAGGTTTGACACTGGAGAAAGGACTAGCTTTTGAGAGTCAGAGCAAAGCAAACTCAACTCACTGCCTCCCCCTCACACACCTCCAATCGGACTGAACCCTTGTTTCTTTCCTTGCTCTTTCCTCATCTTCACACTTTTGCTTTCTTCTACTCCAGTCTCCAAACTGACCTAAGTGGGTCTCAGAGAATGGTGCTGTGCTGGCTCATTGTTCTCTAGTAGAAACAGGAAAAGTGGAGTATCGGGGCCTGTCTCAGGGGAATGGGAGAGGCAGGCAAAGTAGCCTCTAAAATTCAGTTATGTGTTAAAGAAGTTACCCAACATTACTTAATGGATAAAGCTTTGGAAATTCCTATTCATGGTTGAATTATTTCCCATGCATATCACAAGCAAATTCCCAAGTTTGCCTAAATTTTCTAACCGTAAACGCAATGTTACAGACTTTCTTTTCCTGGAAATTGTCAGAAATTAGTAAAAATATATATTTCTATTTGAATATTTTAAAGATGTATTTTACTTATTTGATATGAGATCAAATAATAGAGGAAGTGAATCCAGAGACTAAACCAGAGCCTTTAGTTCTGCATATACTTCTCTCCACCACATGAGCTATTTCCCCAGCTGCAGAAAGTATGTGGATTCTTTTTTTATTACTATATTATATTTTATTATATTATGTCAGTTTCCTAGATTTTTATGAATATGACTTTCAAGAGTGACAAAGACAAGATCATGGTATGATTAGCTCTTAGATGGCTTTGGTCTTGGAAAGTCCCTAAAAGTCCCTAAAAGAACAAATTGCATTTTTAACCCAAAATTTCAAAGCTGTGACCCCTACCAACTAATTAAGCTAATGGATAGCCAGGGTTTTTTTTTTCTATGCACTTGAGCAAAATGCAAATTATGAAATGTCTGCTTTTTCCTTCCACATGAAAAGATGGCTTCTGGTTCCTCCACGCTTTCTGCCTTTGTCTTGCATATTTACCTGAATTATTATCCTGCTAAATGAAGGGTTGGTATTAGCTTCCTAATTCCAGGCCATTTCTTGGGGGGACTTGAGTATCCAAAATGCTCAGCGCTGCTTCTGGCTCAACCTAAATTCTGGACAGCTGATGTTTATCTTTTGTAGGAAAGTAACGCAGGGGCTGATGGGTAGTTTATCCAGTAGGGTATGTGCATACATGATAGGTGATCATGCATGAAGCCTGTGTGTGTGTCCCAGCACCACATGAGAGTATCATGGCTGCTGGTCACATTCTGGTGCTGTGGTGACTCTCCTCTCCCTGTCACTCTATCTGAAGTGAAAAGAATTTCAGAACTTGTCCTAGGCCTGTATCAACAAAATGGGAAATGACAAGTGTTGACAAGCATTTGTAGGAGAAGGAACTCTGTTAGACTGTTGATGGGAATGCAAACTGGTGCAGTCCCTATGAAAAAACAACATGGAGAGTCCTTAAACAAATAGAAAGACTTTGTAATCAGGCAATACCACTCATAGGCATACAGGCAAAGGACATGGAAACACTAATTCAAAGGCACATATGCACCCCCATGTTCATGTCTGAACTATTCACAATAGCCAAAATATGGAAGTGACCTAAATGTTCATCAACAGATGACTGGATAAGAAATCATGGGATATATATTCAGTTGAATATTACTCTGTAGTTTAAAAATTGTATCCTTCAGGAGAAAATAGGGTAGAAGTGGAGGTGACTGTGTTTAGTGAAATAAGTAAAGAATGGAAGACAACCACTAGATGGTTTTCCTCATACATGGAACATAGACAATTAAAGCAAACACACGAGGGGGAGGAGAGTTAACCAAAATGTCCCTTGGACTGAATGAAAACTATGGTGGTTATCTGGGAGGTGGGCCCAGAACTTTGGTAGTGGGATGGTGGAAAACTCCTTATAATCTTAAAATATTGTAAACCATTATTAAATCACTAATACAAAGATATTTAGAAAGTAGTTGGCCTGGAAGCAATGCAATTGCACATTGTATAATCTCCAGTTTATGTTAGATGAGAAATCTGTGGCAGGCAGATAGGGTACAGACATTAAGGTCTATGTAGAAAGCAGAGACTTCGACCTAAGCTGCAAACCGAAAAGGGGAAGCAACTGTGAGAAAGTTACTGATATCACAAGACCAAGTGCACAGGGAAGTTCCAGAAGTGGCACAACTCCAGGGACAATTTTCCCAGGTGTATGACAGCTGATCTCACCCCTTCACTCTGAAAGAATAAAACAATAGCAAAAGCGGAAACCTCACCAGGAAGACACTTGGACCTGGTAATGGTTGAGTGAATCTCTACTGCTGATGTTGCTGAAAACACTGAACCCTACTTAGCCAGTGCTGACTACACCAGAGCCCTGCCAGCACCACCTGGAAGCAAGAGCAATCAGCCAGGACCATGGCAACTCCACCCTGTAAGGGTCTAGACCAATCCAAGATTACCAACTCATGTCTACCATCCACTCAGTCTCTGGGGAAAGAGATAAAGGGCAGTTGGAAGGGTCAACACCATAAAGGTTCCTTGTCTGGAGGAGAACATTGAAGCTCTCTTTGATTTGCCCCCTACTCTCCTTGTTAATAAAATCTAAAGGGTATTATTCATTTATGGTCCTCTGTTGACTTTCCCAACTGTTTTTCTCTGTTTCTCAGTCTGTCTTCATTCCCTATTCAATTCACACTGCTTCTTGCTCTCCAGCACTCCATCCCTTGGAATTCTTTTTTTGTGTAGGAAACGCAAGGACCCCATTTATTGAGTAGACTTTTCCAATGACACAGACTTTCGGGAAATACAGAGCTGTGTTCCCAGCAAACTGATAACCAAAAGTAGAAGCTACCTTCACAGAGACACCCAAGAGGGGCTGATGGGCTTAGAATGAGGTTGGCATTTCTAAAAGGAAAGTAAATTTGGGCTGAAGAGAGAGGGATGTCTCATTGAGGGGCATCTGACAGTGTCTGGAGACAGTAGTGACCATCAGAACTGGGAGAGGGTGTGATGGGGGGTGGGGAGGAATTTAAACTCTTATTCAACAAGTAGGACAGGGGGAGAGGCAACAGAAGAGTACAATAACGTGGTTGATCTTATACTGCCAAAAGAGTAAGAACTAAAGACTGAGTAGAATATGTGAACATCTTAGTGAATTTTATCTAGTTGACTAGCAGAGGAGAAAAAGTCAGGACTCTTTTAAACATAATCTCCTTTATACATACATTTATAAATACAGTGGGTCCAATACAAATTTTCCATATAGGATATCTTTGGATGTTCCAATAACTTTAAATTTTTATTAACAAGGATAAGGAACCAAATATTTCAGCAAATAGTTTCCTAGAGATTTTCTTTTAAGTACTTTGAAAAGAACCCATATGTACTTCAAAGCACTTCTTTGACAAAACTAGATGATAATTGCAGTTTGTATCATGTCAAAACCAATCTAGCCTCTGCCTTTGGAGTCTGACTCTGCATTTATTTTGGACTTAGTTGTTTGATCTTCTCTTTGTTCAGTTTAATGGCTTGATGGCATTTAAATATGTTTGTGTTTTTTTTTTTAGCAAAGCATTTAAAATTGTAAATTTTTTAAAAAAGAGCAGTGACTTCATTCTACAAGAAAAAAAGCTGCAAATGCATTTCTGTAGGTTAGTAAAGAATCTTCTAGGGAGTCGGGCTGTAGCACAGTGGGTTAAGCACAGGTGACGCAAAGCACAAGAACGGACATATGGATCCCAGTTCGAGCCCTGGCTCCCCAACTGCAGAGGAGTCACTTCACAAGCGGTGAAGCAGGTCTGCAGATGTCTATCTTTCTCTCTCCCTCTCTGTCTTCCCCTCCTCTCTCCATTTCTCTCTGTCCTATCCAACAACGACGACATCAATAACAACAACAATCATAACTACAATAATAAAACAAGGTCAACAAAGGAAATAAATAAACATTTTTTTAAAAATCTTTAAAATAAAACAATCTTCTGATCCTAGGGACTTTGGGAAATGGCCCCGGAAAACTATTATCCCATTAAGTGGTATAGCTTACCCGTTCTTTCTTTCTCTCTCTCTCTCTTTCCCTCTCTCTCTCTCTTTCTTTCTTTCTTTTTTACCTGTCAACAAGGTATTGTGTTGAGTCACAGATGGGTGTCAGCCTCCAATGTTCCAGCAAAGGTTGTTTTGTCCTTAGTGCACCAGGGATCTGCTCAATGGTGGGGGCATTGCCAATGACGTGTAGGAATCACATTTATTTATTTTTTTATTTATTTGCTTTTGTTGTCCTTGTTTTATTGTTGTAGTTATTATTGTTGTCATTGTTGTTGGATAGGACAGAGAGAAATGGAGAGAGGGGATGACAGAGAGGGGGAGAGAAAGATAGACACCTGCAGACCTGCTTCACTGACTGTGAAGAGACTCCTTTGCAGGTGGGGAGCCGGGGCTTAACTGGGATCCTTGCAATGGTCCTTGCGCTTTGCGCCACCTACGCTTAATCCATGCCACCGCCCAACTCCCCAGAATCACATTTTTAACCTCTGAGAAATTGGTCAGTAGAAGTAAATTACATGTGATAGGTTTATCCATTTAGATTTACTTTTTTCTTTCTTCCTTTTCATTTTATTAAGTAAGATTGCAAAGGCAACACTTATTTTATGTTTTCAGAGAAACAAAGCCCTTTCTTGGGCTATCTCTCATTATGATCACGATCTGGGTCCATGTCAAAAATCATGGATTGGTGGGCCAGCTTAACTCCTCTGCTGTGCACATGTCACATTTTATATATATATACTATATATATAGTATATATATATATATATATATTCCTTTTTGTTGCCTTTGTTATTTTTATTGTTGTAGTTATTGTTGTTGTCATTGTTAGGACAGAGAGAAATGGAGAGAGGAGGGGAAGACAGATGGGGGAGAGAAAGATAGACACCTACAGACCTGCTTCACCGCTTGTGAAGCGACTCTTCTGCAACTGGGGAGGCAGGAACTCGAACCCGGATTCTCTTTTTTTTTATTTTTTTTTATTTAAGAAAGGATAAATTAACAAAACCATAGGGTAGGAGGGGTACAACTCCACACAATTCCCACCACCCAATCTCCATATATCCCACCTCCTCCCCTGATAGCTTTCCCATTCTCTATCCCTCTGGGAGCATGGACCCAGGGTCACTGTGGGTTGCAGAAGGTGGAAGGTCTGGTTTCTGTAATTGCTTCCTCACTGAACATGGGCATTGACTGGTCATCCATACTCCCAGTCTGCCTCTCTCTTTCCCTATTAGGGTGGGTCTCTGGGGACATGGAGCTCCAGGATACATTGGTGGGGTCTTCAGTCCAGGGAAGCCTGGCCAGCATCCTGATGGCATCTGGAACCTGGTGGCTGAAAAGAGAGTTAACATACAAAGCCAAACAAATTGTTGAGCAATCATGGACCCAAAGCTTGGAATAGTGGAGAGGAAGTGTTGTGGGGGTACTCACTGCAAACTCTAGTGTACTTCTGCTTTCAGGTATATATTTTGCAGTAGTTTATGGATACGTGTGAACATATGCTCTCTCTCACCGAAACTAGTGTATATCTACGTTTTGGGACTTTGTTAGAAAGTGAACCACCTGGTATGGAATTAGAGAGTACTATGAAAGGAAAGGTCTCACCCAAGTAATGAAGCTGAAGGGTAGTCATTCCCCACGTGAAGTCTCTGGACACAGTCTGAGGTGAAGCATGTTGAGGTGGCAATCATTGTGTTGATTAGGTTGCAATCGGCAGATGCAATATTATTTGATATGGATTGGGAGAGGCATACGGGAAAGTGGGCCCTATCCAAAGTTGAACCGGGATTCTTACTCAGGTCCTTGAGCTTCACTCCACTTGCACTTAACCCATTACACTACTTCACAACTCCCTACATGACCCATTTTCAAACTGCTTCCACAACATTAGAGGAAGATTTGATTCTGTGGTTCTGTCTATCTAGCTATCATCTATCTGAAAAAAATAAATAAATGTCACCACCATAACAGTGAAGTAAGACCTCAACACATACCTATGAGTAAAGAAATGATCAAATTGATCAGCACATGAGCCTGTGTAATCTCTGCATCCCTATAGGTCTGAGCTCACATTCTATGGTCATAGGGAGAAACATTCTAGGCTGCATTCATTGCAGATCCATCATCCTCAAGTGGTAGGGTATTTTGCCCATCCTCCCTTCACAGAACAGGGCAGTCCCTACTAATGTTGACCTATATTGAGGGCAAGGTCTTGTAGAGGCCCACAAGAAGTTCCACTATGTTGTTCCTGATGGAAATGACCAATGACAGTGGTGAGAGGGATCTGTTAGAGGTCTAGGCCCATCATGTCTATATGGGATTCCCAGGATTCCCTGAGTAGGGCCCTAGATGATGGGATGGCCTGGTAGTGACCAAAAGAGTCATAATTAAAGTATACCTTATCCAACTTTTATAGCCCTTAATTTGTCTGACAAGTTTAGCCTTGGAATGATTGAGGGAAGTGAAATAGGAAGTAGGTGAGGATGGTATTTAGGCCTAAATAGAAGCTATTTGATTAATAGTTTCATTTTTAAAAACTATATTTTTTTAGGTCTTTCTACTTGCTTGCTTCACTTATTAAGTCACTGAAGACTGCTGCGCACTTTTACATTAAGGTATACATTTTCACCTACCATGGATACCTGTCTGTACAGAAGCTTTTTAATTTGATACAAACCTATTGGTTTATTTTTGTAATAGTCTTCTTTGTAATTGGATTCATATCATTTGAGATACCTTTAAAATTTAGACAGAAAAAGAGTTCTACCAAGGGAGCTGGGTGGTGGAGCACCTGGTTGAGCACACATGTTACAATGCGCAAGGACCCATGTTTGATCTCCTGGTCCCCACCTGCAGGGGGAAAGCTTTACAAGTGGTGAAACAGAGTGGCAGGTTTCTCTCTGTCTCTCTCCCTCTCTATCAACCCCTTCACTCTCAATTTCTGGCTGTCTCTAACCAATAAATAAAAACAATAATAAAAAAATTTTTAAAGAAAAGAAAAAGAGTTCTGCCAATATTTTCCTTTATATATTTGATAGTTTGGGGTCTAACATCCAAGTCCTTGATCCATTTGGAATTTATGTTTGTGTTTGGTGAAATATAGTGGTTCAGTTGCATTCTTCTGCATGTTTCAACTCAATTTTTCTAACACCATTCATTGAAGAGACACCCCCTTCCCTATTTAATAGTCCAGGCACCTTTGTCAAAGATTAGATTCCATAGGTGTGAGGGCTTATTTCTAGGCTCTCAATTCTATTGACCTGGTCAGTGTGTCTATTTATGTTCCAATACCGAGCAGTTTTTATTACAGTGGCCCTATAATACAATTTGAGATCTGGGAGTGTGATTCCTCCAGTTTTGTTCTTTCTTCTCAAGATTATTTTGAAATTCTAGGTATTTTCTGGTTCCAGATAAATATGTATAACTTTAGTTCTATTCTCCTAGAAAAAAAAGTGGAAGGGACCTTAATGGAGATTGTATTATTTTTTTTACATTTAGTAATATTTGGTTTATTTATTTATTGTTTTACAAAGGTTGTATTAAATTTGTATATGGCTCTGGGTAGTATATTCATTTTGATTATGTTAATTCTTCCTATCCATAAATATGAAATATCTTTCCACTTCTTTGTGTCTTTTTCTATTTCCTTGAATAATGACTCATTATTTTTGTATACAGTGTTTCACTTCTTTTGTTATGTTTATTCCTAAATATTTTATTGTTTTGTTGCTATAGTAAAAGGAATTGATTTATGGATTTCATCTAATTCTAAATTCTGATATCTCCCCCTTTCATTTACAATTCTATTTATTGAGTCTTCTCCCCCCCCCCTTTTTTTAGCTAGTCTGGCTAAGTTTGCCAGTTTTGTTTAATCTTCCAAGAACCAACATTTAACTTCATTGATCTTTTGTATGGTTCTCTTATTTTCAATGTTATTTATCTCTGCCCTAATTTTAAGTATTTCAGTCCTTCTGATAACTTTAGGATTCCTTTGTTCCTCTTAAAGTGTGCAGTCATGTTGTTTGCTTGAGGTTTTTCTTGTTTCCTAATGTGTGCTTGTATGACTAGGAACTTCATTCTCATACTGCCTTAGCTGTGTCCCAAATATTTTGATAGCTTGTGTCTTCATTTTCATTGGTTTCTTGAAATTTTAATTTCTTCCTTAATTTCCTCTTTGACCCAGTAGTTTTTAAGAAGTTTACTGTTGACTTTCCATTTTATAGAACTTTTACTATTTTTTTGTTGTTAAGTGTTAATTTAATTCCACTGTGGTCTGAGAAGATGCTTGGGATGATTTCAGTGCTCTTGAATTTGTTGACACTGACTTTGTGGCCTAGAATATGGTCTATGCTTAAAAATTTCCCATGTGGACATAAATAGAATGTGTATTCCAGTTTTCTTGGGTTAATGATTCTGAAAATGTCCAATAGTTCTAGTTCATTTATCTCTTCATTTAATTCCCTCATTTACTCATTAATTCTCTTCCTGGATGATCTGTTAAGTTGAGACAGTGCAGTGTTTAACTCTCCTACTATTACTGTGTTGCTGTTGATATATTGTTGTAACTCTTCCAGATGTTTGATGTATATAGATGAACCCTCACTGTATACACAGATGTTAATAATTGTTAAGTCCTTGCATACTTTATGATGACTCTTTAGTCACTGTGAGGCCACCCCATCAGCTGGGGCCCTATTCAGGGAGTCCTGAGATTACCAAACAGATATGATGGGCCTAGACCTCAAATAAATACCTCTCTCCTTTGTTACAGGTGGTCTCTATCAGGAACAACAAAAAAGACTCCTTTGTGGGGCCCCCATAGGACCTTGCCCTCAACTTGGATCAACAATGGTAGATAATGTTCCATCCTCCAAAGGGAGGATAGACAACATAATCTTTGCTACACCTGAGGAAGATGGGTTGATACTGGGGCAGCATGGAATGTTCCTATTCATGACCACAGAATGTGAGCTCAGATCTACAGGGATGCAGAGGTCACATAGGCTCCTAAGCTGAATATGGGCCCCAGACCAAATCAAATTGATGAGGTTTACAGTCAACAATATTTATACCCCTTCCCCATATTAGGGAGATACTCTCTTCCCTGATCCACATTTCTGTTCCTTTTCCAGCCATGACATCACCTCCCCAAACAGTAACTTGGATCCACATGAATATCTTATTTCAGGTTTTGAGAAAAAAAAAAAAAACTAGTATAGCTACAGGCCCTTTGAAATATAACTAAAATATGCCTACAAGCTATCTACAACATGGAGGAGCGCCTCCCCCAACACTTCATCTGCACTATTCCAGCCTTTAGGTCCATGACTACTCAACAATTTGTTTGGCTTTGTATGTTAACCTTCTTTTCAACCACCAGGTTCCAGATGCTATCATGATGCCAACCAGACTTGCCTGTACAGACAAACCCACCATGTGTCCTGGAGCTGCACTTCCACAGAGCCCCACCCTACTAAAGAAAGAGAAAGGCAGGCTGGGAGTATGGATCAACCAGTCAATGTCCATGTTCAGTGGGGAAGCAATTAGAGAAACCAGACCTTCCACCTTCTGCATTCCACAATGACCTTGGGTCCATACTCCCAGAGGGATAAAGAATAGGAAACTATCAGGGAAGGGAAGGGGATACAGAGATCTGGTGGTGGGAATTGTGTGGAGTTGTACCCCTCTTATCCTATGGTTTTGGTAATATCTCATTTTTTAAATAAATAAAAAAATTTAAACATAAAAAATAAAAATTGTTAAGTCCTCTTGGTTTATGGTTCCTCTGAGCATTAAGTAATATCCATCCCTATCTTCTATTACTTTGTTTATTTTATTTTTTTAATTTTATTTATTTTAAGGTCTATCTAATCAGATATGATAATAGTTGTTCCTGACCCTTTTTGTGGTGCATTAGCTTGAAGCACAGTTTCCTATCCTTCCACTTTGAGTCTGTGTTTGTCTTGTTGAAATAGATGGGATTCCTTCAGACAATATATGGCTGGATTGGGTTTTCTTATCCACTTTCTTTCTGTTTGCCTTTTAATAGGTGAACTCAGGTCATTGACATTAACTGATATTATAGATTTAAGATATTTTATTTTATTGCCATTATCCTAAATTTATAGAGTGTTCTGATATATGTCAGGTTTATGGTGATGTGATTGTTTATAGGAGACCTTTCAGAACTTCTTGCAGGGCTAGGCTGGTGATAATTAACTCCTTCAAATTTTGCTTGTCAGAGAAGGTTTTTATGCCTCCATGTAGTTTAAATGACAGTCTAGCAGGATACAATAGTCTTGGTTGAAAGCCTTTCTCATTGAATGCTTAATATATATCTTTCTCCTCTGGCCTTTAGTGTTTATGTGGATAAATCTTATGTGAATCTTACGGGTTTTCCTCTGTAAGTGACTTTGTTTTTCTCTTGCAGCCTTCAGTATTCTATATTCTTATTCATTTTCATTCTCAATATTATGTGTCTTGGTGTCTTTCAGTCTCAGTTAATTCTGTTTAGGATCCTCTGGGACTTTTCAAACTTCATGCCCTTCATGTTGTTTAGAGTAGGGAAGTTCTCAGCTACTATGTCTCATAGAATGCTTTCTTCCCCTTCCTCTCTTTCTTCCACTGGTAAGCCACTAATGTATGTATTACTTCTTTTGAAGTCATCTCATATGTCTCTGTTGTTGTCTTCAGTATCTCTTAATCTCTTTTTTAGCTCTCCTACTTCTTTCTTAGTTTTCTCTAATTCATCCTTTATCTTGCTAATTCTGTTTTCTGCCTCACTCTGTTTTCTCCCTTCTGCAGTTTTTGGTAGCTATTTTGTTACCCTGTTCAGATATTGTATTAGCTTGTTTAGCTAGTTGTGCCCCTAACTCAGTTATTTCAGCTTTCAGCTCCCTAGTTACCTCAAGATGGTTAATTTTTCTTTAAGAGTTTCATTTGTTGTTTCCCCAATTCTGATTATATTACTTTCAAAAGTTTCCCTCACTCCTATGACTAATTCCTCAATTAGTATTTGGATGTTGTCCTCATTCTTATGTGCTTCTACCTTTTGGGGACTTTTAACTGGGCTTTGGTCCTGGTTCATTTCTGCAATGATTCTTCTGGGTATAACCATTGTATATGTTGTGTTATGAGGTACCTCTCTCATTAATTTTCAATCCACTAATGCCACTTTCCTGTATTTTTTTGTGTCTAACTACAGTACTTAAGAGTTCACAGATTTAAGGCTTAACAGTTGTACAGTTGTTTCAATGCTACCTCATTCCCTGAGTTGAAGTCCAGTGGCTGAACCTTGTTATGTTATGTTATGTTACGTTACGTTACGTTACGTTACATTACGTTATGTTATGTTGTTATGTTATTCACTTACCCTGCAGGGTTATGGGATTCTGAGGGCTTTTTAACTATTAGTAGATTTTTCAGCTTAATCACTCACATATGACCAAGAAATAAAACAGGGTGGGGCATAGGTAGCACAATAGTTATGTAAAGAGACCCCCATGCCCCAACGATCTAAAGACCTGGGCCCAGTCACCTGTCTCACCACCAGCCAGAGCTGAGCTGCTCAGCACTTTTGGCCCTGTGAGTTTCTGAATAAACCCTATTTGTATTTAGTAGGTTCTGAGGAAATTATTTATTGTGTTTCCCAATTTATCAGAACAGTCTGGAAAGGCTCCCACTATATAGTCACACCTCTGGACCACCAGAAATGTAGATCTTCTCCTGAGTCACCCAGCCAGTTCTCCACCCCCCACCCACTCACCACCACCAAGTCAGTATAGGGGTTCTCTGCTGCTATTCCAGCCTCTGAGGGGAAGTAGCAATGGAGACTCAAAGTTGTAAATTGGTGAGTTTTAGGTGCTTCTCTCCTCCTTTCAGCAGTCTTTCTGTTGATAAAACTCAGACAAGAGGTGGTGAATCAACTGGAAAACTACCAGACTGGCACTAGCCACTACTGAGTACCTATGAACTTTTAGCCCCAGGAATCTCCTTAAACCCCTCTCTGTCCATGAGCCACATGTGTACACACTCATCTGTTACTTGATGGGTTCCCAAAGTAGACTTAGTCTTATCTTGTTGCATTCTCAGTTGATCCTCTTTGCTATTCTTAGTTGATCAGGGAGAGTGAAACTATAGTAGCTACTGCTACTATATAGCCACACCTCCAAAAGTCCCTCCCAGGAGTAATTTTTAAATTATCTAATCTCATCATCTTAGGTCAGGTCTACATTGCTTGTTTATTGATCTGATGTGTCTAGCTAGTCTTCTTCCCTGTTTTCTGAAGTTCTGTTATTTTTGTCTTTTACTCTTATTTCTTTGATTGCTTTCACTGTTTATATTTCCTCTCCTTTGATGTAGTTTGATCCATCAGCTCAGCCTCAGTTCTGCCTTCCTGCTCTGGTCTAGTTTATACATTAACAAATTCATGTAGAGGGAGACTTCAACTGAGCTTTGATCAGTTAAATTAATTAGAAACACCTTAAATTATTTAACTTAAATATAACTTTCTCCCATAAGTTTATTTCTTTATCTATTCATTTTGTGAGAAAACAAGAGGCCATAACTCCACACCAGAACATGGAACTTTGAGTTCTTTCATAAAGGTACCTTCTTCCTTCCAGAATTTTCTAAGCCTCTTGCACGGCAGTGTCTAATCTAAAAAGTGTGTTTCTAGCTTGATGGATTTTAAACAGCACCAACTTAAAACTAGTGAACTGATGTGAGCATTGCTTTCATCACCTGCTGGATAGTAAACTAATGAAAGTATATACCTTGTCCAATCTTTAGTTCTCTCACTAAGAGCTGAAACATGTTTATCCTTCTGAACTGCCTGGTGCATAATAGAAAAATGCATAAATGGCAATCAGTTGTTGCAAACAGAAAATATCCACTCTTGACTCCCTGTCCAGGCTGCATACATAGTACAGTGCACAGTCTCTTGTACATTTAATATTTCCCATTTGTTTCAGAACATATTCAAATAAGATCCTTCTCTTTGATACATGTACGTTGGCCCTGAATGGATAAAAAAGTAAAATAAAATCTTTAATGACAGAAAAATTTTCAAGAAGAATTTCAAAATAGAAATCTTAATGTCTTCAAGAAATTCCCAGTGTTCAAAATAATCATAGATACAAATTAATTTTCAAAAGCACCTAAAAATTACTCCTGGGAGTAGAATTCTTTTTATGGAAACTATGAAAAGCCAAACAAAAATATTAATGTGAGTTATCCCAGTCTCTGGGGTTTTTAAACATCTCCTTTATTTCCAAATCAAATCTTGTTTATTTCCTTAAAATTGGGTCAAACACATAATGCTGTGACAAGTCAAAAATATTCAGTGTTTTTTTCCCCACTGATATTTATGTATTAACCAGATAATCTATAACCAGATAAGATATAACCAGATAAGTGTAGGGATATTTGCATGAAATATCTATAAGAGATATAAATCTTGATTGAGTTAGAAATCAAGGAAAAATCTTATCATTCCATTTATGTTATCTGAGGTGGAACCAAAATGGCAACTTGGAAACAGCGGCTGGCATGAGCTCAAACAAGCAGCAGCTTGTGACCTGGGATTCTCTGGATAGGGTAGGATACTGGACTGTCAGCAGGAAGGTGAATAAGGGGTTCTAAGGGTGACACCAATCTTGAGTTAGAAAACAGAAGCCAGGAGAACAAAGAGAGGAAATCTTTTGATTATTTCTGAAGCTCACCCCTCCCCCCTACCCCAGAACCAGCCCCCAGGGTCTGGACAGCTGCTCTTAGCAAACTTCCCTCTAAGCTATTTTCTTTACCAAGATTCCTGGCTCACCATGGGTGTCATTCCAAGCCTTTTCCTTTTTGTTTTCCATCTCTTTTTTTTTAAGTGGTTGGAGCTCTATTTGAGTGACAAAATACCTGATCAATCAGAGATTCACCCCTGCCTGAGAAAGAATACCTGGAGGGTATTTTTTTTTTTTTTGGATACTTCTTACAATTGACTATCTTTGCTCAGGCTGCCTGCAGCCAATCTGGAGCAGTCCAAGCTGCAAACTGACTATTATGGTTTTTTACTCTATTCTATTTTATTATTACTATTATTATATATGTGTGTCCCTTTTCCCCCATCCTTCATCAGGTTGACCAAAATTAACTGTTGTTTTTTCCATTGCTAGGTGACTGTGTGTCCTATCCAGTATGAGAGGAACTTGTTTCTCTTTACCTCTTCCCTCCACTCTCCTTTTTTCCTTCTCCTAGCTAATTCAAAAAAAAAAAAAACCTCTTTCCTTTCACTGCTCTTTTTTTTTTTCTTGTTCTTGACTTCTTTTCTTCCTCCTTTTGCTTTCTGAATTCACTGATACTCATTTATAAATTATTTTGGGGAAGAAATCTGACTCAGAGTGGACTCTCTATGAATGTATATGACTCTTCTCTACTTCCCTTTCTCCTCTTGATATCCCTAGAATTGACACTGGACAGTAGATTTGCATAACTGTCTATTCTTGCTTTCCCTTTTTCCTTTCTCTTTCTTTTTCCTTTGGATTTCATTGCTATTTTTTCTTGGACTGGAGGTGTTCTTTGACTAACTGGTATTGGTAGATCTGCATCAATCCTTGCTTAAGTTATTATTGTTATAATTTCTGAGGTTAGGTGACCACATTTGTCATAAAGGTATTTAATATAGCGTGGCTTGTACTCAAAACACAACAACTGAAGAACAACAGAACAAAGAAATTAAAAAAAAGCATCAATAGAAATAAAATGGTTAAATCAAGAGCAAATAAAACTGCTGCCACAATGAATCAAGACAGGAACCCAGAAGAAACTCCAAATCAGTCAGAAGTAACCATAGATAAGAAAAGTATGCAAGCAATAATAAACCTAATAATCACAGAAATGAAGACAACTATGGAGGAAAGGGCTATCAGAATTAGGGAAACAACAGATGGGACCCTCAAGGAAAACACAACCTTGAGGTAATTAGAAAACTGAAAGCTGAAATAGCTGAGCTAAAAGGCCAATTAGTAGAACATGCCAATACTATAACTGAACTGAAGAAAGAAGCTGAGGGAAGGGAAAACAAGCTAACAGAAGCATAAAACAGAATTAGCCATACAGAGAATGAGCTAGAGAAAACTTAGAAAGAGGTAAAAGAGCTCAAAAAGAGATTGAGAGACACTGAAAACAACAACAGAGACATATGGGATGATCTCAAAAGAAGTAACATTCATATAATTGACCTACCAGAGGAAGAAAGAGAGGAAGGGGAAGTAAAGATTCTAGAGGAAATAATAGAAGAAAACTTCCCAGACCTGAACAATAGAAAGGACATTAAGATTCAAGAGGCCCAGAGAGTCCCAAACAGAATCACCCCAGACGTGAAAACACCAAGACACATCATGGTTACAATGAAAAGAAGTAAAGATAAAGAAAGGATCCTAAAGACTACAAGAGGAAAATAAAAATCACATACAGGGAAAACCCATAAGACTATCAGCAGACTTCTCCATTCAAACTCTAAAAGCCAGCAGAGAATAGCAAGATATCTATTGAGCCCTGAATGCAAAAGGGTATCAACCAAGGATAATATATCCTGCTAGACTTTCATTAAAACTAGATGGAGGGATCAAAACCTTCTCAGACAGACAACAGTTAAAGGAGGCAACCATCACCAAGCTTGCCATGAAAGAGGTTCTAAAAGACCTCTTATAAACAAGAACATCACCATAATACTCACCATATATGAGAGCAAATAAAAAATTGTTGAATAATGGCATTACAATACATTAAATCCATTTATGTTATCTAACTTTAACTCTGTATGTCTGACTTTAATCATTCTCAGTTTTGTGCCTTTGACTATTTGATGCTTCCTGATAAAAAATTAAATATTATATTCTGTGTACATATATTATTCCCACTGACATGTCAGAAATTAAACTCAAATCTTTTACTGCTGGATAGGATTATTACTGCATTTTGCAGATGAGTACATGAAAGATCTCTGACTTAGCAATCATAAGGTGGTGATTGTGTATATTATGAGCAAAATGTGAGTCTCTGTCTTCTTATACTGGTTACCATGAGCTTAATTGTGCTGCTCAGAAGTACATGTGTTAAAGTCATAAGCCCCAGAACCTCAGAGAATGATTTTATTTCAATAAGGCTTCTTTAAAAAGGCAATCAAATATAAAATGAGGCCATTAGAGTACCCCCCATCTAACAGAACCTGTTCCCTTATATGTAAAGATCTTGGGGGGGGTGGGCAGGCTGGGTGGTGGCACATCTGAATGAACATAATTATTACAATGCTAAGGACCCAGGTTCAAGCCCCTGATCCCCACCTGCAAGGGAGAAGCTCTTTGAGTGGTGAAGCAGAGCTGCAGTTCTATCTATCTATCTATCTATCTATCTATCTATCTATCTATCTATCTATCTATCTCTCCCCCTTTCCTCTCAATTTCCTTCTGTCTCTAACCAAAATACATAAATAATAGTAATAAGTCATTGGCACAGGCATGCACAGAGAGATGACTATGTAAGGACATAGAAAGACCCAACCTCGATGGCAACTTAGTCTTCAGAACTGTGAAGAAGGAAATTATTGTTATTTAAGCAGTCTTGGCTGTATTTTGCTATGTCATTCCAACCTGGCTAACCTGTTCCACTATTTTTATTATTACTCAATTATCTTGATTTGCCTTAATTAAAGTTACTTATTTTTTTTTATAAAAGTACCATATGCAACATGACCCAGAAAGAAGAACCTTTGGAGCTTGAACATTGAGGACGCAGTCAGTAGACTTGTAAAAACCCCCTGGGAATGGTTTCTTACTCACTCTTATGCATGATTTAGCTGGTTTCCTTCCTGGTTTGTGTGTCAGGTGCCTGGCCAACTGCTATTGTCCCTTTAAATAGAGGATAACTTGCACTGCCATTCTGCCTTTGTATGAAGGCAAATGATCCATGACTTCTTCCTGAATCTTGAGCAGATTCAACTGCAAAAATTACTAGAGACAGACTGCATTGCATTGAAGTCAAAATTCATGGTTTGCAAAAGCTGGAAAGTTCCCTCTGTGGGCATTTGTATATAGCAAACTTGGAACCCAAGAGGAAAAAATACCACATTTCTTTAGTTACTTATTCTCCGAATATAGACTTGGGTTTCCTTCTCATCTTGACACTCATCTCTTTTATATATATATATTCCCTTTTGTTGCCCTTGTTGTTTTATTGTTGTTGTTATTGGATAGGACAGAGAGAAATAAAGAGAGGAGAAGAAGACAGGGGAAGAGAAAGACAGACACCTGCAGACCTGCTCCACCACCTGTGAAGGGATTCCCCTGCAGATGGGGAGCCAGGGGTCAAACCAGGATCCTTATGCTGGTCCTTGTGCTTCGTGCCATGTGAACTTAACCCGATGTGCTACTGCCTGACTTCCTGACGCCTGACTCCCTGACACACATCTTTTTTGGCCTTTGTATTCTTCCTCACAATTCATTTTCATCATTTTTCTCAGTCTGTGGTTTTATATTTGATTAGTGGTGATTTATATTTTATATTTGATTATTTATATTTTATATTTGGTTAGTGGTCATTTGCCTATTTCTGTGAGTTATCTTTTAAAGATTTTTTTTATTTTTAGAGAGAGGTAGATTGAGAGATGAGAGGGTGAACATAATATTTTCAGCTCTAATGTGTAGTAATGCCAGGAATTGAACCTAAGATTTAGGGACCTTTGGTATGCAGGTCTAATACACACTTGCTATGTTATCTCCCTGACCCTTCATGAGTTATTTTTAAACCACTTGTGCAGCCAGGGAATTCTTTCTCAGTAAATAACTCTAACAAAAACAGGCTTTCATTATTTCTATTTAGAATTTTATGATTAGGACTAAGTAGTGGTGTGTCCACATTAGCATGTCCAAGGACCTGGGTTTGAGCCCCCACTCACCACCTGCAGGGTGGGGTAGGGGGCATTTTACAAATGGTGAAGCAGGACTGCAGGTATCTCTCTTTCTGCATATCTATCTTCCCCTCGCCTCTCAATGTCTCAGTGTCTGTCCTATTAAAATAGAAAAGAAAAAATAAAGGTGTCTGAGGATAAATAATCTGTCTTGAGGAGGGGAGGAGAATGAGGCAAAACCAAAGAAGCAAATAATGTTGATTTCAGTCTGTTTTCTTTTTCCTTCCCTGGGGTTTCACCACTCTGGGTTAACTTGTTCAAATAGAAAGAGACACAGGCTGGACAGGTACTCACTCAGTAGAGCCCATAGGTTCCCAAGGACTGGGATTCAAGTCCACACACAGCTTCACAAGTGGTGGAATGGTGCTGTGGGTATCTCCACTCACTTTTGTCTCTCTGTCCCTCTTTCCCTTTTTCATCTCTGTCTCTCTATCTCTGTCTATCTCTCTCAAACATATACACACTCTACCAGGAAAAAATTAAAAGGCTACTGGGAATTATGGCATTATGCAAATACCAAGCCCCAGTGATAACCCTGGGGTGGCAGACAGAGGCAAAGGAAGAAAGAAAGGTACTACAGCACCAAAGCCTCCCCACCCCACCATGTGGTGAGGGCTGCACACATAGAAAATCAGGCCCATCCCAGGTGAGCTCTCTTACCAATCCTAGATTATAAAGTATACAATGTTCTTCTCCTCCTCCCACTTCTCATCTTTTTTTATTATCTTTATTTGATATAAATATCCAGAAATCAAGAAGAAGAGGGATATAGAAAAGGAGAAAGAGACAGTGACACCTGCAGCACTGCTTCATCACTTATGAAGCTTTCCCCTAGCAGGTGGGGACTGGGGCCTAGAACCTGGATCTTTGTGTGTTGTAACATGTGCACTCAACCAGGTACACCATCACCCACCCTCATCTTCCTCCCCCCTCCTCCTTCTCCTTCTTCTTCTTCTTCTTCTCTCTCTCTCTCTCTCTCTCTCTCTCTTTCTCTTTCTCCCTTTCATTCAAAGACAACTTCGAAGGGCAAGAGCATGGTGGTTTCTAAGCCAATGTGTGTCTTGCTAGAATTATATGAGAGTTCATCTACTCTCCCCACCTAAAATTCTGACTCACGAGCAGATATTGGGCTCCTTACAACCTGATAACAACCTGATACCTATATCTAACAGCCCTGCGTACACCCACATCAGCACCCAAATGTCTTCTCTGGTGCAGCACTGTGAGACCCTTTATAGGCCCCTCACTGCACCCTCCCCATGTTTAGTCAAAGAGCAGGCAGCACATTGAAGGGCTGATGTGTTGTTGCCCAGAGTCACGTAGGGTGGTGGCTAATCATTGTGCAATCTGATGAGTAACTAGTGACTAACTTACCGCAGGGCCATGTGATCACAAGTGCTTGATTTCACTCATATCTATAGTCACTTGGACAGTTTACATTGAGCTGAACCATCTAAGCTGATGTAAGCTGAAGTCTTGCACATGTCAACCATGAGTAGACTAGAGACCAGCTACTTGAGTCCACTGACCTTAGCTGAGCTCTCACACAGCTAAGAGGGTTGGCAATACAGAGAAGCCAGAGACAGCACAGATGTAAGCACATCAGTCCAAAGGCTACAGACGTCCATCCTCTCACTTATTTGTCCTTATTTAAGAAGTGAGGAGGGGAGCCAGGTGGTGACACATCTAGTAGAATGCCCATGTTACCATGCACAAGGATCCAGGTTCAAGCCCCCTAGTCCCTCACCTGAAGGAAAAGCTTCACAAATGATGCTCTTTCTGTCTCCCTCTCTATCTCCCCCCTCCCTCTCAATTTATCTGTGTCTCTGTCCAATAAATAAATAAAATATTAAAACAAAAGAAAAAGGGTAATTGGCTGGTGGTAGCACACTGGGTCAAGTGCACAAAGTTTGAAGTGAGAGGGCCAGCGCAGGGATCAAGCCCCCTGCTCCCCTCTTGCAGGGAGGTCACTTCACAAGTGTTGAAGCAGGTCTGCAGGTATCTGTCTTTCTCCTTCCCTCCTTGTCTCCTCCCCCTCTTGATTCTCTTGATTTCTCTCTGTCCTAACCAATTAAAAAAGAAGAAGAAAATGGCCACCAGGAGCAGTGGATTCATAGTGCAGGCATCAAGCGCGGATAAAAAAAAAAAAAAAAAAAAAGAGTGAGGAGAGTGATTGTATCTCTGGAAGAAAAGAATGGACTCCACTCTCAGAGCAAATAATTTGGGCACAGGAAAATGAACACATAGGGAATGGAAGCCATGTTTGCAGTCTGTCTGTCTACATTGAAGCCGTGTTAGTAAATCCACAGTCAACCACCCACCAAGAGTGTGAGGGAGACACTCACCATATAGACCTGCCCATGGCAGAAAGCTGAGACTCTTGCTGTTCAATCAGATGTTCCCACTCTCCTCCTAGACTGTCCTCAGTAACAGCTGTTAAGCAACTTATATGGGGGAGCAGGTAAGTCAACAGGAATGGTTTAAGGTCAAGTTTAAGATCAAAGCAATATTGCCCTGATTTTGCAAAATATCCCCTATCACTTAAGTTTCAGTGATCGTGAATTTTATTATTTTATGCTTGCACTGTATCCAGTATCAATAAATATTTGCCTTTTGATGTTAGCTATCAAATTGTTATGAAAGCCAACACGTTGGCTGGGCAAGGCAGGGTTTCACCCAATAGAGAACACACTGCCCAGGGAATGCAGGCTTTACACTCTCAACCCCCACTTTCCAGATGTGTGTGTGTGGGGGGGGGAGTTGCACAAGCAGTGAAGTAAAGCTATAGGTCTCTCTCTCTCTCCCACCATTTCTTTTTCCCCTCTAAATTCCTGTTGCTATCAAAAATAAATTAATATCTTTAAAATAACACATTGGCTCTAATATTTTGTACTCAGAACAGGTTGAGTTAACTCCTCCCTCATGTAGACAGGCACGGAGAGGCGAAACATAGTAATCTGTGTAAGGAGTGCTCTCTGAGAACTTCGTGAATTCCTGAACCCATAGACACTGTCATTCATGTGATGCCACGATACCTGGGTGCAGAATATTTGCTTTTCTTTATTTTTATTTATTAAAACATACTAGTGATTTAATAATGATGGACAAGATTGTGGGATAAGAGGGGTACAATTCCCACCACCAGAACTCTGTATCCCATGCCCTCCATTGGAAGTTTCCCTGTTCTTTTTCCTTCTGAAAGTATGGACCAAAATTCACTATGAGGTGCAGAAAAGTGAAAGGTTTTGCTTCTGTAATTGCTTCTCTACTGGACATGGTCATTGACAGGTGCATCCATACCCTAGCCTGTTTCTATCTTTCTATAGTGGGGTAGGTGGGGTTCCAGGGAAGTCAAGTTGGCATCATAGTAGCATCAGCAACTTGGTGGCTAAAAAGCAAGGTGTAGCAGCCTATGTGACAAATACAACAAATATGATGTAACTATATGATATTAAATTCACTGAAGCACATTTTCTTCCTGACATTTCTGTTTTTTAACATTTATTTATTATTGAAAAGAGACAGAGAGAAATTGAGAGAGGAGGAATGAGATAGATACCTGCAGCCCTCCTTCACCGCTCGTGAAGCTTTCCCCCTACAGGTGGGGACCATGGGTTT